>NC_092233.1:10745241-10762741 GCF_036320965.1 Panulirus ornatus | reverse complement strand
CGTGATCAAGATATTCCTATGAGTCCACGGGGAAAATGAAACACGATAAGTTCCCAAGTGCACTTTCGTGTAATAATCACATCATCAGGGGAGACGCAAGAGAGAAATATACCATGTATACCAAATGGCGTCCTAGCTTCGTCTCTTCGATGTATATCAACTGACTGTTATATTTCTCTCTTGTGGCCCAAATATTCCTTCTTATGCTTTGAATGTGTTACTGAAGCATCTTGAAGCTACATCCACCCCGTTTTCATTGACCATGTCATCCTGGTTTTAGCCGTCAGGAGCAATGCGAAGACGATAAAGATTAACAGATGTGAAATCTTATATACTTTTTTTTTCCATGATTTTCATGTGGACCACCATAGGGAAAGGTGTTCAAAGACACCTCAAAAGTAATTTGTTCATGATCACCTGTGCTAAACTCTTCTCCAGTCACAACATTAAATTCAACATCCTTATTTCCAGCTAGAGCCTGAATGAGTCTAACTCACGTCGTATATAGGTCTCAACGGACTGGGAACAATCAAGCGAGTCTTGGTCCTTACAGCCTACGTCCAGAAGGTCCTTACAGCCTACGTCCAGAGATACGGGTAAGTGACCATTTCCCTACTTATGAGACCAGCAGGTTACAAATAATATCTTCCATGTTGAGTGGGTCACGTTCTCTGTAAACTTCTGTTCACTGGGCGTCAAAGTCTTTCGCTTGCCCCAGACGAATGTGTGTAGGGAACCTGTGACTTACTCCTACGTGTTAATTTCTTACGGTATGGGGCCACTCTGTTACTTCACGCTGCGGTGGCGGAGAGAGGAATAGTGGTAGAAAGGGTAGTGGCGGCGGAGAGAGGGTTGGAGGGGAGGGGGGGGTAATAATAACAGAGAGGGTGGTGGTGGGTAGTGGTGGGTAGTGGTGGGTAGTGGTGACAGACGAGAGTGGTTAGTGGTGGAGCAGAAAGCCACAGTAATAGAGAGTAGTGGTAGTGAGGAGGGTAATAGTGACAGAGAGGGGTAGTGGCGGTGGTGGAGAGAGCAACAGTGACAGAGAAGATAGTGGTGGAGGAGGAGAGTTATAGTGTTGGTGTAGTGTTGGAGAGAGCAAAAGGGACAGAAAGGGTAGTGGTGTTGGAGGAGAGCTTTAGTGGTGGTGGAGATAGCAACAGTAACAGATGATAATGGTGGTGGAGTACAGCTGTAGTGTGTTGGAGGAGAACTGTTGTAGTGGTGGAGGAAAGTGGCAGCGGCGGAGATGAGCGCTGTAGTAGTAGTAGTAGTAGTAGTAGTAGTAGTAGTAGTATTAGTAGTAGTAGTAGTAGTAGTAGTAGTAGTAGTAGTAGTAGTAGTAGTAGTAGTAGTAGAAGTGTGGGGATGGAAGAATATATATATATATATATATATATATATATATATATATATATATATATATATATATATATATATATATATATATATATATATATATATATGCGCACCTTCATAGAACATGCACACCTCCAACAGCGGACAAAGAAAACGTGAATTACGTGAGACGTAATATAGAACTGAAAGAAAAAAAGGTAGATCGGCAGTGAAAAAAAGGAAAAAAGAAAAAGAGGCGCGAATCTAGAAGACTGGACAATGTGCCAGTTACCGGAGACATGAGCGTGTGAGGCCAGGGATGATACAGTTTTTATCTAACACTCACTCCATAATCATCGCACTCTATAATCATCGCACATAAAAAAATCAAAAAAAGTTTGATGACAAAAATATGACAAAATCATTCATTTTTCTTTTTAAATTTGGTCATTATCCATTAAAGAGGTTTCACTGTGTTTCTTGATATTTCTTTTATCTAATATGTTCATCTCCCATCTAAGAGTGTTCAATTTCGTATCTTTTTTTTTTTTTTTTAGTGCGTTCATTACCCATTTAAGAGATTCCATGAGATCAAAATCCTCCTGATGGTTTATATGGTCACTTGGGATCTAGTCTTATGGTAGACCAGGTTTCGTCAAAAGACCATCTACTCGTCCATCATCGTCAAGAGTTGAACACCATCTCCAAGCGGGTCTCCATGATTCTAACACCACACGAAGGCCCTCACTGCTCCTGAATCAGTCTCAGGATCAGTTATTTAAGGGGGTCTTAGGCCAAAGTCATTAAGGCCGTCAAAGTCAGGTTATAAGCACCGACCGAAAAAAAATTATTTAATCTTGAACACCTTCAGGATGTAAAGTTAATTTCAAGACTGTGGAGGCCAGTGGACTCCGTCTCCAGACATGGAGGCCAGTGGACCCCGTCTCCAGACATGGAGGCCAGTGGACTCCGTCTCCAGACATGGAGACCAGTGGACCCCGTCTCCAGACATGGAGGCCAGTGGACCCCGTCTCCAGATATGGATGCCAGTGGGCTCCATCTCCAGACATAGAGACCAGTGGACCCCGTCTCCAGACATGGAGACCAGTGGACCCCGTCTCCAGACATGGAGGCCAGTGGACCCCGTCTCCAGACATGGAGGCCAGTGGACTCCGTCTCCAGACATGGAGGCCAGTGGACCCCGTCTCCAGACATGGAGGCCAGTGGACCCCGTCTCCAGACATGGAGGCCAGTGTGGCTCCCCTGAATCAATGTGGTTATTTGGTTGGTCGGGAGGGCGCTAGGCCCATCATCAACCAGGGATCATAACGCGAAGCCCATCAACCACAAACGACGCACATCAACCGAAGGAAAAAAATATCCTCCAACACCTTCTTCAGGTGTGAAGGGTAATTCTACGACCACAGACTCTCTCTCTCTCTCTCTCTCTCTCTCTCTCTCTCTCTCTCTCTCACTACGTGTACGGCCCCATGAATCAAGTATGACAACTTATGATATTCTTAACAGCTGAATGTTCTAATTATCAATAAGGGTTTATGTATGAGAGCTTATGACATTCTTAACAGCTGAACACGGTCGGGTGTACGAATTATCAATAAGGGTTTATGTATGAGAGCTTATGACATTCTTAACAGCTGAACACGGTCGGGTGTACGAATTATCAATAAGGGTTTATGGTATACTTATAATGAATCCCATTGCTTTCGTGTTTAGAACGAAAGCTTGTTCGTGTGTCACACTGAGCTTCGAGGTCTGACACTTCACAGAGTATTTGGAAAATTTTTGTCCATGGATGATCCTTCTGATGTGCTCGAAATCGCACTATTTCTTGCTATTTTCAGGTCATTAAGCGTCTCCAAGCGGAACCCAAGGCGTCACCTGCGTCATGTATCAAAAAGAAATTCTGAGAGAGAGAGAGAGAGAGAGTTTGTACCCACCTACATGCGTGCCTAAGAATGCCTGCGGCGAAATTCTGCTCTTATGGCAGGGGTAGTGCGTAGGGCTCATCGCAGAGAGAGAGAGAGAGAGAGAGAGAGAGAGAGAGAGAGAGAGAGAGAGTAATTAACGACAAAATCTTGCCGAAGGGCAAGACTAGCGCGTTGCGCACACCTCAAGGAAACTCCAAGGAGGACGAAGAACGAATGTTATGAGTTACGTGTTGTCATGCGTGAGATGGAGAGACCGTATCTCTGTCCCATGTATGGATGAAACATAGATAAGAAGCGCAACAACCAACTCTGGAGGCCCTATTTGTGAAGGAACAGAGAAGGGGGCCAAGTGAGGATTTTCCTTCTGATGCTCAGTCCTCTGTTTTTAACGCGACCTCGCTAATGCGGGAAATGGCGAATATGTACGAAAAAAAACACACACACATCATATATATATATATATATATATATATATATATATATATATATATATATATATATATATATATATATATATAAACAAACACCCATATAGATAGCAAGGCAATAACCTAAATCATGAGAAACAATCATATAATCCACCGGTGTGCACGGAGCCGATGGATACCATCAAAAATATGACAAAGAAATTATTAACTTCGTCTCCAGTGAAATGCAGATGCATACAGTTACCTTTTTTTCTCTTCAGATATAAACAATATGTCATTTCGGATGCGACTACCATTATAGAGTTTGCCTCTGTGTGTGTGTGTATGTGGGTGCGTGGGTGAGTGGGTATGTGTGGGTGAGTGGGTATGTGTGGGTGAGTGGGTATGTGTGGGTGAGTGGGTATGTGTGGGTGGGTGTGGGTGGACGAGTGCATGGCACTGGCGGCAAATTCTCAACGAATGTGAAATCGTGTGAGCGTCGCAAAGCGAGCGAGCGAACGGCCCAGGGGGGAACGAGCGAGTACAATATTGCCCGAGTCTGAAGGGTTGGTTGTATAGGATTGTCGTGTGGCGTCCAGCGAGGCAGGACGGGCTACCTGCCTGCAGGTGACGTGGCCGTCCACGGGGAAATGACGAGTTTACACCCGAGTGACGAGATGGCTGGAGGAACAGGGGTGGGTGGTGGGGAAGTGGGAGATGCCAGCTGGAAAGGCGCAAGGGGGGGAGAGAGAGAGAGAGAGAGAGAGAGAGAGAGAGAGAGAGAGAGAGAGAGAGAGAGAGAGAGAGAGAATCAGGGGTGGTGGTGAGGGGAGAGACAGGGAGACTGCGAGAGACAGTCAGGGGATATTTTAGACAAAGACGAGGAGGAGAGGAGACACATATATATATATATATATATATATATATATATATATATATATATATATATATATATATATATATATATATATATATATATATCCCTGGGAACAGGGGAGTAAGAATGCTTCCCACGTATTCCCTGCATTGTCGTAGAAGGCGACTAAAAGGCGAGGGAGCGGGAGTGCTGGAAATCCTCCCCTCTCGTTTTTAATTTTCCAAAAGAAGGAACAGAGAAGGGGGCCAAATGAGGATATTCCCTCAAAGGCCCAGTCCTCTGTCCTTATCGCTACCTCGCTAACGCGAGAAATGGCGAATAGAATAAAAATATATAAAATAAAATATAAAAATAAGTCTTCATAAGCTGACGACTCAGCTCCACGTTCGTTCCTCCACTTCTTTCTAATCCTGTCTATCTTGTGCTCTTGCCTGATCTGCGTCTCATCTCGTCACAACCACCTCTATAAACTCAGCTCTGGATAGGATTTCCCCAGTGGGGCAGACGTAACCTAGTTACGTTTATCGCCTCTAAAATCCAATTCCTTCGTATTTCTCTTTCTGAAACTCCTTGGCGACTTTCAGTCTCCTTTGATGGCTCTATAATTCCACCATTCAACACCGTTAACATATCCAGTCTATCTCGGAAACCCACTTTCCACAAATAGCTATGTCTGCCTCAAAAGAAAAAAAAAAAAAAGATGAAACTGGAAGTCTTGTTCAGATGCAAAAATATTCCTCGCTTTCCCATACGTTGCTCAGATTATTTGGCGAGGGCTTCAATCGTCCTCTTTCAGTCCGTCTCATATACTCTGCCATTCAGCAGCTGCATCTTACAAGTAACATTCAGGGAGTTGTTTTTTTTTAGCAGGTTTAGTTTCTGCGCAGACACAGCCGATAAGGTATTGTTCCTCACCATGAAGCCTTACCAGGATATGGTCAATTTTTGTGAGTTGTCTTCCACATCATGTGAAGACGAGCATATGTTCTTGTCAAGATTTGTTCAAATTTTGTAAGTTGTCTTCCTCATCATGTAAAGATGTGCATGTGTTCTTGTTACGTTTTGTTCAAATTTTGTGAGTTGTCTTCCTCATCATGTAAAGACGAGCATGTGTTCTTGTTACGTTTTGTTCAAATTTCGTAAGTTGTCTTCCTCATCATGTAAAGATGTGCATGTGTTCTTGTCAAGATTTGTTCAAATATCGTGATTTGTCTTCCTCATCATGTAAACATGAGCATCTGTTCTTATCAAGATTTGTTCAAATTTTGTGAGTTGTCTTCCTCATCATGTAAAGATGTGCATGTGTTCTTGTCAAGATTTGTTCAAATTTCGTAAGTTGTCTTCCTCAGTATGTAAAGTTGAGAATATATTTTAGAGTATTATCAGTTTTATACACAAACATCTTTTTATTTCAAATTCTCTTCGTGAATAATCTCTTCTTTGATGAAAATGACTCTCCTCCTCGTCCTCGATTTTATTCTTTGATGGAAATGACTCTCCTCTTCGTCCTCGACAGCAGAGTGACCATATATGATTCATGTAACCCAGCGTAACCCTGAAGTAAGAAGGATTCGTCGGTAAAAGTTGGTACTGACTGCGCGCTGCAGAGGGCGCCTCGTCTGGAAATTCTTTCGTGGAGGTCGATCCTGGGGAAGGTCTTGAAGAACCTCTCTCTCTCTCTCTCTCTCTCTCTCTCTCTCTCTCTCTCTCTCTCTCTCTCTCTCTCTCTCTCTCTCTCTCTCTCGTACGACAAATACACACACACACACACACACACACACACACATACACACACACACACACACACACACACACACACACACACACACATATAAATATATATATATATATATATATATATATATATATATATATATATATATATATACCTGATAATATATACACCTCTTTCCCTCTCTGACGATCATATCTCGAACTGTCGTTCCAGTCACAACTGGTATGTCATAACAACAGCAGAAGACTGTGACATTGGCCTAATGTCACAAAAGACGAGATACCACGGACCCTTTCATTTAGCTCCGCAACCTTTAGTTACCATGACTCGTACGAGACACAAGTCGGTGAAATTTGAAATATTCTCGTACAACTGAAACTTAAAACCTCGACCCACGTCATCAATAATGTCGATGGCATTTCATTTTCTTTTTTTTCTCTCTCTTTTTTCTTTTCTTTTACATAAAGAAAAACACACATCGATTAGTGATCACTGACCACCCAACCACCCTTTACTGTATATATATATATATAAATTCCTATGAGTCCACGGGGACTCATAGGAATATCTTGATCACGCGTAAAATTGTGATCCTTTTCAATATATATATATATATATATATATATATATATATATATATATATATATATATATATATATATATATATATATATATATATATATATATATATCTTAACGAGGGAGAATAAAAACAAGAAATTGTCCAAACTGGAATGTTGTAAGATCTGATGTACAAACGCACCGACACATGCCTCTTCCCTGCTCAACATATCGCCGGAAATATAGATGAAGCAACGAAAAAAAAAAAAGTGTCGGGATTCAGTTAAATTCACGTAAAGCCTGAGAGATTATTTTTTTTTTCTCTACGTTTTTCTTGACTCGTTACTCGGCTAATGTGTTGTGCCTCTTTTTCTTCGAAGCGTAAGTGATATGAAAGCGTTAAGCCGTCGCTATAATGTTCTCTGTTTTGGTAACATGATTGTAGCTTGTACAACTCGTATTACAGATCAACTGACGTCAGAACACCAGCGGATAACACTATACTCAGTATAACTGAAACAATATCTAGAATATATATATATATATATATATATATATATATATATATATATATATATATATATATATATATATATATATTTTCTTTTTCTTTTAAACTATTCGCCATTTCCCGCGTTAGCGAGGTAGCGTTAAGAACAGAGGACTGGGCCTTTTTTGGAATATCCTCACCTGGCCCCCTCTGTTCCTTCTTTTGGAAAATTAAAAAAAAACGAGAGGGGAGGATTTCCAGCCCCTCGCTCCCTCCCCTTTTAGTCGCCTTCTACGACACGCAGGGAATACGTGGGAAGTATTCTTAATCCCCTATCCCCAGGGATAATATATATATATATATATATATATATATATATATATATATATATATATATATATATATATATATATATATATATATATATATTTCTTTTTTCTTTCATACTATTCGCCATTTCCCGCAATAGCGAGGTAGCTTTAAGAACAGAGGACTGGGCCTTTGAGGGAATATCCTCACCTGACCCCCTTCTCTGTTCCTTCTTTTGGAAAAAAAAAAAAGAAAAAAAAAACGAGAGGGGAGGATTTCCAGCCCCCCGCTCCCTTCCCTTTTAGTCGCCTTCTACGACACGCAGGGAATACGTGGGAAGTATTCTTTCTCCCCTATCCCCAGTACACAATATTCCCGCTATATCGTCTCCTGGCCTCTGTGTGTTCCTCTCGGTCTCTGTCAAGCACAAAAGTCCTTTCCGTCTGTCTGTCTATCCGCTATGTAACGACTGTGTCACCGGGCCAATCAGGACCAACTGTCGCAGGATGAATGGAACAAAGGCGGGTGGTACGTTAATGGAAGGGATTCAACAATCCCTCCCACCACTTATCTTCCATGCGGAGGCAACATCTATCCTCATGTACCTTTTGCAAAAACGCGGGTTGATCCTATGATAATGAGTAGTATCTTGACGGTAATTCAGCTACCACCCTTTCTTGTATCTCTATGAAAAGCCGGTAAATACGGAGCTCGAGATGATGCTCTAAGTCTCTTGATAGAGCCCTGGAATCTATTCGTATTACGAGCTACATATGTGGATAGTCTAATGAATGTGAGTGGGAAGCTCCAAGAGAAAATGTGTAAAAGTCACAATTACACTATAAGCGAGCCGGGTACCTGAGGACATAGCCGTTGAGACGGAGGAAGTGAAGACTCTCCCCTTGAGTGAGACCAGCGAGAGGAAGCTGTGTGATACCCTCTCCCCTGGTGTAGCCTCCGTTGAGACGGAGGAAGTGAAGACTCTCCCCTTGAGAGACCAGCGAGAGGAAGCTGTGTGATACCCTCTCCCCTGGTGTAGACTCCGTTGAGACGGAGGAAGTGAAGACTCTCCCCTTAAGTGAGACCAGCGAGAGGAAGCTGTGTGATACCCTCTCCTCTGGTGTAGACTCCGTTGAGACGGAGGAAGTGAAGACTCTCCCCCTGAGAACTGGCCCTCTGGTGACGCACATCCAAACGTATCTTGAGCTCTGGGGCAACGGGGTCGTTCATCGAAGCGCGGCCGACATTGGAAATCGGCTTACGACGCTCTCTGTGACGTTCCAAGGCACAGTTGACGGAACTGCTGCCCAGATCGGAGAAGGATTTTGCTGGGAGATGGATAAGCACGGGAGACAGGCGACCAAAACTGTACATTAACCAGAGGGAAAAGCTCAACAATCATTTGCATACAGGAGTCTCCTGTATAGATGACTGTACTATGCGCAGATGATGTGAAAGTCAGGATTTCCGTGCGTGTGTATCCCACGCCACTACGTGTGTATTCGAAGTTCACAGTTCGTACAAAGGACAGGGTACCTCAGCTTGTTAACAACATATGCCCTACTTCATACCGCTCTATCTCGCTCTACACAGCGCATATATTACCTCATTATACAGTCTCTCTCTCTCTCTCTCTCTCTCTCTCTCTCTCTCTCTCTCTCTCTCTCTCTCTCTCTCTCTCTCTACGTGAGCATTCTCGCCTCTTTACAGTCTCTTAACAATCCAGTCTCTACTATATCATCACACCGACATATATCTCTTTGTCTGAACACACCGTCTCTCTCTCTCTCTCTGTAACATGCAGTGTGTATACCACACACACACACACACACACACACACACATACAGTTTCTTCAGTAACCTCTCGCTACTACACAGTCTCTCTCTCTCTCTCTCTCTCTCTCTCTCTCTCTCTCTCTCTCTCTCTACACTGTCTTTCACCTCCCTGTCGTTCACAGTCTGTCTCGCTGGGTCTCTCACACAGCATGACACCAACGCTCTGTTCCCCAGACCAGTCAGGCAGTAGTACTCACACACACACACACACACACACACACACACACACACACACACACACACACACACACACACACACACACACACACACCGACAATTGTGGAGGCCGCGCAATCATCTCGTTAGGATTCGTCTGTTTCCTCCTAAAGCGAGAGAGAAACATTTTCATTCCACAGGGAACGCCACACTGTGGTGTTGTTTGTTTGGGTTTTGGTAGCGTCGCTACGATTCCATCCTGGCTCCGGCCTAGACCTTATGTTATTGTAGGTGACAGGGACCAGACTCTATATAAAAACCCCCCGGACCATAATTTCAACTAAAGTCACAGCCAGAGAGAGAGAGAGAGAGAGCCAGGAGCCGACTCTTCCTTCGTAAGCCAGGGAACTCAACATGCGCACTGAGTTGGTTTTATATCAGTCGACCCCTTCACATGGCAATAGACACAGTCGACCCCTTCACATGGCAATAGACACAGTCGACCCCTTCACATGGCAATAGACACAGTCGACCCCTTCACATGGCAATAGACACAGTCGACCCCTTCACATGGCAATAGACACAGTCGACCCCTTCACATGGCAATAGACACAGTCGACCCCTTCACATGGCAATAGACACAGTCGACCCCTTCACATGGCAATAGACACAGTCGACCCCTTCACATGGCAATAGACACAGTCGACCCCTTCACATGGCAATAGACACAGTCGACCCCTTCACATGGCAATAGACACAGTCGACCCCTTCACATGGCAATAGACACAGTCGACCCCTTCACATGGCAATAGACACAGTCGACCCCTTCACATGGCAACAGACACACTCGCCTTTGTGGAGGTTTTCCACGAGTTCTGTGTATCTGGTTATTGGTGGAATCAGTTACAGGTTGTGGGCCGAAATCGTATTTATGTAATGATTTATGTAATATCCTCTATTTTGTAACGTGGACTACCAAGCCGACGATGAATTTTTGACAGGGAAAATGTTTTATGACTGATGGATACTCGTTTTTGTTTTGTTTTGTTTTGTTTTAAGAAAGAGCTTCTCTTTGTTTGGAAGAGAATTTTCAATTTGCCCGTCTGGCTCTCTCTCTCTCTCTCTCTCTCTCTCTCTCTCTCTCTCTCTCTCTCTCTCTCTCTCTCTCTCTCTGGGTCATGAGCCCCACCCGTAAGGCCGACCATCAGGCCCACACCGGCAAAGGTTCTTTGGTATCTTATGGTTATTGTCAGAGAAATTTGTGGAAAGGAGAGTGAGCTTGGCGGAGGGAGCGGTGGCTGGGAGATGGCAGGAGGGATGCAGAGGGAAGTGGGTGAAGGTACGCGAAGAGGGAGTGGATGAAGGAAATGGAGACCCCCCTGTGAGATGTGGATGACAATAGGCTCGGACGTTGTGAGAAATGTAGGTGGAGGGGCAGAGATGAATGTGGAAGGGTGAGGATGTAGTTAGAGGGTTAGGAGAGTGTAGATAAAAATGTACATGGAGGGACAAAAATGTAGATGTAGGAGTAGAGAGTTGGATGTAGTTGGAGAAGTGAATATATAGACGCACAGGCAGGAATATAAGTGAAGGGGCAGGGAGGGATAAAGGAGGATCGAGTAGACGACGCCAAGAGATTTAACTGACTGACCATCTGCCCATGGCCGTAAGATCTGCTTTCCAACGTTGGTGAACCTATGATAGAGCATTGGAGGCTTTACTACCCCCCATGACACAGGGGAGGCTGTGTTAAGGGGGAGAGAGAGAGAGAGAGAGAGAGAGAGAGAGAGAGAGAGAGAGAGAGAGAGAGAGAGAGAGAGAGAGAGAGAGAGAGAGAGAGAGAGAGAGAGAGAGAGAGAGAGAGAGAGAGAGAGAAAACAAATGAAATGGCTCTGGGCATCATTCATTTGCTCGTGCCGTCTCATCTCATATATATATATATATATATATATATATATATATATATATATATATATATATATATATATATATATATATATATATATATATATATATATATATAAATGTTCCTCCACACTTTAACATTTCGTGAGTCATCTTGGACGTTAAACCAGTGTTGAACTCACTGACCTTAATTCGTGGTTGATCTCCGAATATCCCAACATCTCACGAATGTTTCTGATGAATCTGCAAAACTTTCCACGTTTTTGCCTCCCGTTTTTATGAAGCATTTCGTTCCATTTCCTAATTGTTATTTCCTTCTTCATACCTACACACTTCACTCTTCCGGCGTCCTTCCTGACGGAGTAAACAACTTTTCTTTAACCTTGACACTTCGATCAAGCAAACACCTCCTCCTCCGCCTCCACCTCCTCGTGTAAGCCTGTTTTCCTTCATGATTCTACGTCTTCGTCCTCTCCATCGTAGCCCCTTTTCATCCAAGACCTCACCGCTTATCTCGGCCTCAAGTTCCACCGTCATCTAAAGCGGCGATGGATGGCTCGGCCTCAAGTTCCACCGTCATCTATAGCGGCGATGGATGGCTCGGCCTCAAGTTCCACCGTCATCTATAGCGGCGATGGATGGCTCGGCCTCAAGTTCCACCGTCATCTATAGCGGCGATGGATGGCTAGGCCTCAAGTTCCACCGTCATCTATAGCGGCGATGGATGGCTCGGCCTCAAGTTCCACCGTCATCTATAGCGGCGATGGATGGCTCGGCCTCAAGTTCCACCGTCATCTATAGCGGCGATGGATGGCTAGGCCTCAAGTTCCACCGTCATCTATAGCGGCGATGGATGGCTCGGCCTCAAGTTCCACCGTCATCTATAGCGGCGATGGATGGCTCGGCCTCAAGTTCCACCGTCATCTATAGCGGCGATGGATGGGAAATCTAGCCATACCTCGGCTTTAAGACGACTGGGAGAGACCCACAAGACAAACGACAATATCCATGGCCTAGACACACACACACACACACACACACACACACACACACACACACACACACACACACACACACACACACATACACACTCACACACACTCACTCAAACACACTCACTCACCCAGTGACGCGTTCCTTCCTCAAATCGCTCACTCACTCACTCACTCACCCAGTGACACATTCCTTTCTCAAGTCGCTCATGTGTTACGACCGCCTTGCTCCTTGTAAGACCACGTTCGTAACGTCTCGCTTCGCAAAATCCCAAGGTGATTCACTGCCAACGAACGACCCTGAGGACCAATCAGCCTGACCGCGTGCTTCGTCACGTGCGTACAACGGTCTAAAAAGGGGGGGGGGGGGGGGGTCACACGTAGTCACGTCATACGGTGTTGTCACACGGGCCTGTGTATCATCAACACAGACCGTATCATCAACACAGACCGTATCATCAACAGAACTACTACCCTTATGTGTGGGACTACACACACACACACACTCTACCTCATGTATATGGCTGGGCATAACGGACAGGGTCTTCAACACACTCTACACGAATCTGTACCAGTATCATCCCCCTCTTCAACACACTCTACATGAATCTGTACCAATATCATCCCCCTCTTCAACACACTCTACATGAATCTGTACCAATATCATCCCCCTCTTCAACACACTCTACATGAATCTGTACCAATATCATCCCCTCTTCAACACACTCTACATGAATCTGTACCAATATCATCCCCCTCTTCAACACACTCTACACGAATCTGTACCAGTATCATCCCCCTCTTCAACACACTCTACATGAATCTGTACCAGTATCATCCCCCTTCTTCAACACACTCTACAGGAATCTATACCGAACCATCCCTCCCCCTCCCTTCTTCAACACACTCAAACGCTGCCTCCGCACTTTACCACTCCTGTTCTGACCGAGTTTTCCCTGCACTAGAACATCGACTGAGAGAAGTTTGGTTATGCAGATGAACAGTCAGTCCACTGTGAGCGCCAGGTAACAGCAACGGGAGACGTAGCTCTCATCCTAAGTGAGGCCAGGTGGGGCTTCGTCTCACAGTGAACTACTTATCTCACAACGTGTGAGATGCAAGAGGAAAGTGGAATAAAAAAAAGGAAAAATATAATCAAAAACTCTTAAAAGTTTCATTCTCATTCAAGAAATAAACTTAAGATTTCATTCCCATTCAAAAAATAAACTAAAAATTTCATATATATATAAATATATATATATATATATATATATATATATATATATATATATATATATATATATATATATATATATATATATATATATATATATATATATATATATATATATTTTATCCCTGGGGATAGGGGAGAAATATATATATATATATATATATATATATATATATATATATATATATATATATATATATATATATATATATATATATATATATATATATATATAATGAGATATACTCAGGTTGAAAGTCTTCAAGCTTTTTCAGGGATTCCTAATCTATTTCGCAATATGGTGTTTCAATGAAGAGCTTTAAGAATTTCAATTAGAAATATCCAGGTCTGCCCCCCCGCCTCACTGGATACATCGCTCAGCGCAAAGCACCTCTCTCTGCCCCAGCCCAGCCCAGCCCTAGTCCTAGCCCTGCCTTAATCAACCCGGGACCAATGTGGTGATTACATTACTGAAGAAGGTCTGGTAACCTGAGGCAAATATTGATCACAAGACGACCATCAAGCGCCTCCCAGCGACTCGAATAATCCAAGACCCAAATGTTTCAAAGGGGCGACTTATCTCCTCCTTGATGTGAATGAATCAGAAAAAAAAAAAACTAAGAGAGTAAAGTGTGAGAGAGAGAGAGAGAGAGAGAGAGAGAGAGAGAGAGAGAGAGAGAGAGAGAGAGAGAGAGAGAGAGAGAGACAGACAGACAGACAGACAGAGAGAGAGACAGAGAGAGAGAGAGAGAGAGAGAGAGAGACAGACAGACAGACAGAGACAGACAGACAGACAGAGACAGACAGACAGAGATAGAGAGAGAGAGAGAGAGAGAGAGAGAGAGAGAGAGAGAGAGAGAGAGAGAGAGAGAGAGAGAGAGAGAGAGAGAGACAGACAGACAGACAGACAAAAAAATAAGGGTTAGAAGAAAGAAAGGAAAACAAATTATAAGGAAATATAAAACATGTAAATGCTTTTGCTGATTTACACTTGAGCGAAATTCGTGGCCAAATCAGTGATGGGATTTGTCTCTTTTTTTTTTGCACGTCAGGGTTAAATCAATTTCCAGCGTTTCCTACACCATTATTTTTTTTCCTTCTTCCTCAATAACTTTCAACCATATTTTTCTCTATCGTCTTTTTTCACCAGCTGGGCAACACAAGGTTATACATTACTCAATGGCTGAGAGAACACAATATACTGTTCTGAATGTGAATATTCAAGTATATTTCATACAGGTCCATCCCTCCCTGCCTGGGCCAACCAACCTATGGTCCATCCCTCCCTGCCTGGCCAACCAGGTTGTGTCCATCCCTCCCTGCCTGGGCCAACCAACCTGTGGTCCATCCCTCCCTGCCTGGGCCAATCAACCTATGGTCCATCCCTCCCTAGCTGGGCCAACCAACTTGTGGTCCATCCCTCCCTGCCTGGCCAACCAGGCTGGGTCCATCCCTCCCTGCCTGGGCCAACCAACCTGTGGTCCATCCCTCCCTGCCTGGCCAACCAGGTTGGGTCCATCCCTCCCTGCCTGGGCCAACCAACCTGTGGTCCATCCCTCCCTGCCTGGGCCAACCAACCTGTGGTCCATCCCTCCCAGCTGGGCCAACCAACCTGTGGTCCATCCCTCCCTGCCTGGCCAATGAACCTGTGGTCCATCCCTCCCTGCCTGGCCAACCAACCTGTGGTCCATCCCTCCCTGCCTGGCCAACCAACTTGTGGTCCATCCCTCCCTGCCTGGCCAACCAACCTGGGGTCCATCCCTCCCTGCCTGGGCCAACCAACTTGTGGTCTGAAATCATTCTAACACATAAATAATTTCCTCTCCGAAATATGGTCCAAAAAAATTAAAAAAAAATATAAGGATATTCTTGTTTTGATTCCTACGTGAACAGAATACAATAAAGCTCATATTTCAGAATAATAGAATTAAGGATTGACTCTTACCCCTACCGTGCAGGGGGTATAGGGAAAAAAAATATCAAAAAACACATGCCCTAACCACAAGAACTCCTGCTGGAATACAATGACCTAACCTAACCTAACCACAAGAACTCCTGCTGGAATACAATGACCTAACCTAACCTAACCACAAGAACTCCTGCTGGAATACAATGACCTAACCTAACAACCTGATAATGATGTTGACCTTCGTCAGTAGTCGACTACAAACACCTCGCGCTGGATCCTCGTTCGACCCAGATGGTCCAAAGGGATACAAGAAGACGACCCACACACCCTCTTCCTCCACCCGACCCAGATGGTCCAAAGGGATACAAGAAGACGACCCACACACCCTCTTCCTCCACCCGACCCAGATGGTCCTAAGGGATACAAGAAGACGACCCACACACCCTCTTCCTACACCTCACCTCGGCTCTACCATCAACGCCAGCGGGAATACGTTCTTTCTCAGCAGCCGTGTGAGCATTTAACACGATCACAGACGATAACCAGGTGGGCGGATCTGATCCGCTTCTCTTTTTTTTTGTCTCTCTCCGGGCGGAAAGTTGGTGCAAGGGGTTCTAACACTGTGAAGGTTTTGATACTCGAGAGAGAGAGAGAGAGAGAGAGAGAGAGAGAGAGAGAGAGAGAGAGAGAGAGAGAGAGAGAGAGAGAGAGAGAGAGAGAGAGAGAGAAACACTCGACGGGTGAATTCTTCGCCGATATAGCGAGCCTCCACAACTCGTCAATGCCCGTGACATGATGTTTCAAGTGTGTACTGGGATACGGGGGATGATTTCAGTCAAGTTGTCGGTCTCATAATTATCGGTAACAAGAGTGGCTTCAAGGCTCCTCACATCGTAACATCATGAACTGATGTACTGCCTTCGGATGGGGTTGTGCCGGGGGGGGGGGGGGGGGGTCTACTGACGCTCGCAGAAATGCGTATGTAAATCACATGTAACTCTGCGCATTATGCATGACTCTGTCTGTCCGTCTATGCATCTAGCTGCCTCTCTCTCTCTCTCTCTCTCTCTCTCTCTCTCTCTCTCTCTCTCTCTCTCTCTATATATATATATATATATATATATATATATATATATATATATATATATATATATATATATATAATCCTTGGGGATAGAGTGAAAGAATACTTCCCACGTATTTCCTGCGTGTCGTAGAAGGCGACTAAAAGGGGAGGGAGCGGGTGGCTGGAAATCCTCCCCTCTCTTTTTTTTTTAATTTTCCAAAAGAAGGAACAGAGAACGGGGGCCAGGTGAGGATATTCCCTCTAAGGCCCAGTCCTCTGTTCATAGCGCTACCTCGCTAATGCGGGAAATGGCGAATAGTACGAAAGATATATATATATATATATATATATATATATATATATATATATATATATATATATATATATATAATTCATTTATTTATATATATTCTTATGAGTCCACGGGGATTATGGAAAACGATAAGTTCCCAAGTGCACTTTCGTGTAATAATCACATCATCAGGAGAGATAAAAAGAAATAGAAATACAAGGCATAAGATATACAACGAAGAGACGTAGCTAGGATGCCATTTGGTAAACATGTGACTTTCCAAGACAGACAACGAGCGTATCATAAACTTATCATGTGGACAAGAAAGTGAAATGTTTACAAATTCTATCAATAATTAAGTTATCCAATTTGTACTCAACCATCACACATAAACATACAGAGTAGTGCTCACACTTGTAATTAATATGACATCACCCACGGAAA
>NC_092233.1:10660241-10742741 GCF_036320965.1 Panulirus ornatus | reverse complement strand
AATAATAATAATAATAATAATAACTATACTAATGATAAAAATAATAATAATTTACACTGGATGAAGCTGTTGACTGCAACTCGTGGACGAGGGATCTCGTGAGCTGTGAGGTGACGGTGGCAGGAGTGGTGCAGCAGTTCTTTATCCCCGCGAAGGTGATGGTTGGAGAGTGTCGGGGAGGGTGTAAGTCAGTGTCGTTAACGGGTCTTCTCAAATGGTGTGAGATGGACATAGGATGGTCAGACATTCCTATATGTTCTCAGTCAAACTATGGTGTGTAGTGAATAAGTACATAAAGTACAAGGAGGTCTGTGAATAATGAAAGTACAAGGCTTGAGGTCTATGAATAATGAAAGTACAAGGCTGGAGGTCTGTGAATAATGAAAGTACAAGGCTGGAGGTCTGTGAATAATGAAAGTACAAGGCTGGAGGTCTGTGAATAATGAAAGTACAAGGCTGGAGGTCTGTGAATAATGAAAGTACAAGGCTGGAGGTCTGTGAATAATGAATGTACAAGGCTTGAAGTCTGTGAATAATGAAAGTACAAGGCTTGAGGTCTGTGAATAATGAAAGTACAAAGCTGGAGGTCTGTGAATAATGAAAGTACAAGGCTTGAAGTCTGTGAATAATGAAAGTATAAGGCTGGAGGTCTGTGAATAATGAAAGTACAAGGCTGGAGGTCTGTGAATAATGAAAGTACAAGGCTTGAGGTCTGTGAATAATGAAAGTACAAGGCTGGAGGTCTGTGAATGATGAAAGTACAAGGCTTGAAGTCTGTGAATAATAAAAGTACAAGGCTAGAGGTCTGTGAATAATGAAATTACAAGGCTTGAAGTCTGTGAATAATGAAAGTACAAGGCTTGAAGTCTGTGAATAATGAAAGTACAAGGCTGGAGGTCTGTGAATAATGAAAGTTCAAGGCTGGAGGTCTGTGAATAAGTACGTAAAGTACAAGGCTGGAGGTCTGTGAATAATGAATGTCGTGAAGTGCTAAGGTCAGATATAAGGAGTCTAAGATAGTGTTTGGAGTCGACGAAGGAGATTGTAGAGACAAGCGTTTGTTCGTGTGTTGTGTGTGTGTGTGTGTGTGTGTGTGTGTGTGTGTGTACGCTTCCCTCTTATGCGCACACGAGTCATGGCGTCTTCAATTGGCAGGTGCGCCTGCATGAACAGCTGTCTGGTGCACATGTCCATAACGCATGACCTCCCTCCACACACGCACGGATCAGGCCACGGGAGTCCCCCCTGATGTCCACAACCCCTGACCAACTGAGTGAGGCGTTGCTGGTCGGCCAGTCAGCCACCCGCCCAGCCACTGGATACACACAGTGACTTAACTCCTGATTCCCGACTCGCTCAACTCTGGACGTGGATAAGTCTGACTATTGGGTACATACATCTTATCTTTTTCTTTTCATACATATTCGCTATTTCCCGCATGAGCGAGGGAGCGTTAAGAACAGAGAACTGAGCCTAAGAGGGAATATCCTCACTTGGGCCCCTTTCTCTGATCCTTCTCTTGGAAAAATTAAAAAGGGAGGGGAGGATTTCCAGCCCCGCTGCTACCTTCCCTTTTAGTCGCCTTCTACGACACGCAGGGAATACGTGGGAAGTATTCTTTCTCCCCTATCCCCAGGGATAATGTATATAAATATATATATATATATATATATATATATATATATATATATATATATATATATATATATATATAAGGTGCTTCTCATCATATCCTAAATAAATTCATAAGACTAATTCATTCAGTGAACAGCAAGGAAAATGACGTCGAATCGTATCCCATAAGATCTTGCTCGTCTTTTCAGCAAAACTCTTCTACTTCAGTGCCACTAAATGATTCATCTATACTGACTCGACAGATAATACAATGAACAAAATTCTATTTGCCCAAAGGTGTTACTTGAAAGGTCCCAGAGGTTGTTCTTGAAGTATGAAGTTGATAAGCACCCCATAATTACTGTCGACTGACTCTGTGTGTGTGTGTGAGTCTCACGTCTGATGAGAGAGGGAAAGAAAGATCTACACTTGTGACGGAGGGCGTCTTAAGATTATCATTATCTTTTTTTACACTTATGACGGTGATTATTATCATCTTTTTTTCACTGTCATGTTCTACGATAAGAGATACTTTTATCTACAAGCTAATATAGGAAGGCTGAAGTCGTTCAGGCCAAAACGCACGAAAATGAATGAAACTTGGGTGTCAGAAACAGAACCCTATACCTTCGACCTAAACGTACATATATCAAATTTGAGTTCATAGCCACGTCAGCTCGGCTGCCAGCTTTTAAAAGCAAGAGTTGCTCCAGTTTACCGAATCGGGGCCGCCCGCGCGCACACACACCTCCCCCCCTCCGGCTTCATCTCCCAGGGAAATTGAACTGTCCAGCTGTCCATTAGACGCGAAGATCTGGTTATGCTGATCCTCAGGGAGTGACACGCCGTCAGGCGAGCCAAGGAGAGAGAGAGAGAGAGAGAGAGAGAGAGAGAGAGAGAGAGAGAGAGAGAGAGAGAGAGAGAGAGAGAGAGAGAGAGAGAGAGAGAGAGAGAGAGAGAGAGAGAGAGAGAGAGAGAGAGAGAGAGAGAGAGAGTGGGGATTCTTCGTCCGCCCCTGACGGCGTGAGCCTCCGTCCTGGACATCCAAGACTTCTGACACACACAGACACAGACACACACACACACACACACACACACACACACACACACACACATAGCCCACCTGGATCTTAAGCTCTTTCGTCATCAGTTAACCAGTTACCACCATGACCTACTTCTGTATTGTGGGTAATGCCTGAACTGTGTATGGCTGCCTATATTCAATAAAATCTTATCTATTTATATAATTTACTTGTTACTTACCTACCCTGGAGGCTTGGGAGTAGACCCCTGTCCCTAGCCTATCGCCAGAGTCCCACATTGGGAGAACAGTGAAGGAGACAAACTGTTTGTTAGCAAATATTAGGAAAAAAAAACATTAAAGGTACGTGGATAAGGAAATATTCAGCAAGCTCTTCACATCCTAAGTTAGTCCGAATCTAGATTTTAATGTATTCCTTCTCAGGTCTGATCACCGCACCTAATGAGGCACAAAGAACTAATAGAAGAAATTCCAAAGGAGCGCAACCAAGATAATACCGGAATTAAGGGAGATGAGTTACAGGGAAGGGCTAGAGGCCTTAAATTTCCCCACCGTGGAAGAGAGAAGAGTAGGAAGAGACCTGATCAGAGCTTCTAAGTTAATGAATCAGCTTGATGAAACACAGGAGATAGAACACAGTCCATATGGACGCCAGGAGGGTACATCTAGAGCCCCTAACAAGCAATTAAGAAAAAAAAAACGCATAACTAGCAACTAACGCATACCTAGCAGTTAACGCATACCTAGCAGTTAACGCATACCTAGCAGTTAACGCTTTGATCACTGTCATACACGGAGGTGTACTACAGTACATACAACAGCATGTGCTTGATACCTCGCTGTATGAGACACTGTATGTACTACGGTAATGTGTTTACCAAATGGCGTCCTGGCTTCGTCTCCTCGATGTATATCAACTGACTTATATTTCTCTCCTGTGTCTCCCCTGATGATGTGATTATTACACGAAAGTGCACTTGGGAACTTATCATGTTTCATTTTCCCCGTGGACTCATATGAATATATATATATATATATATATATATATATATATATAGAGAGAGAGAGAGAGAGAGAGAGAGAGAGAGAGAGAGAGAGAGAGAGAGAGAGAGAGAGAGAGAGAGAGAGAGAGAGAAAAAAAAAAAACTGGAGGAAGTAAAGTGTTTTAGATATCTGGGAGTGGATCTGGCAGCGGATGGAACCATGGAAGCGGAAGTGGATCACAGGGTGGGGGAGGGGGCGAAAATCCTGGGAGCCTTGAAGAATGTGTGGAAGTCGAGAACATTATCTCGGAAAGCAAAAATGGGTATGTTTGAAGGAATAGTGGTTCCAACAATGTTGTATGGTTGCGAGGCGTGGGCTATGGATAGAGTTGTTCGCAGGAGGATGGATGTGCTGGAAATGAGATGTTTGAGGACAATGTGTGGTGTGAGGTGGTTTGATCGAGTAAGTAACGTAAGGGTAAGAGAGATGTGTGGAAATAAAAAGAGCATGGTTGAGAGAGCAGAAGAGGGTGTTTTGAAATGGTTTGGGCACATGGAGAGAATGAGTGAGGAAAGATTGACCAAGAGGATATATGTGTTGGAGGTGGAGGGAATGAGGAGAAGTGGGAGACCAAATTGGAGGTGGAAAGATGGAGTGAAAAAGATTTTGTGTGATTGGGGCCTGAACATGCAGGAGGGTGAAAGGAGGGCAAGGAATAGAGTGAATTGGATCGATGTGGTATACCAGGGTTGACGTGCTGTCAGTGGATTGAGTCGGGGCATGTGGGGCGTCTGGGGTGAACCATGGAAAGCTGTTTAGGTATGTATATTTGCGTGTGTGGATGTATGTATATACATGTGTATGGGGGTGGGTTGGGCCATTTCTTTCGTCTGTTTCCTTGCGCTATCTCGCAAACGCGGGAGACAGCGACAAAGCAAAAAAAAAAAAATATATATATATATTATGCCTAGTTTTACCATATGGCAATGTTTCTGAAAAACAAAAAATATTTTGAAATTCCCGAAGGGTAATTAACACGCAGCGAATAGAATTTTATGGGAAAAATGAATTACTATACCACATAATGAACCCACGGAGAGAGAGAGAGAGAGAGAGAGAGAGAGAGAGAGAGAGAGAGAGAGAGAGAGAGAGAGAGAGAGAGAGAGAGAGAGAGAAATTAACGGCAAGTTTGATGAAGCAACTCAACCATCAAAAGGAAAAAAAAAAATCGTTTATTTTTAAGGTTAGAAATTATGAAAATGCAAGGACAGACCAGGATTTCTCCATCTCCATCTTTCCTAGTGGAAGACTGGGTCCCAAAATCCAGTCTAATGCAAGACGAAATAACTTGCAGTTACAACAGATATTCTCAGCAGTATTAGTGATATTCGATACGCAAGACAGAGTTCACACATCTTAGTGGCAGAGGTAAAGAAGTTTTGGCCAATTGTGAAAACTACGGGCCACAAATGAATCAAAAGTCTATAGACATAGTGAGAGAGTATAAGTTATCGTGGAAGTATCCCTGAAAAACCTTAAAAATACTGTGCTAAAGACTTTCCGGTTGGTATTAAATCATTTACGATCTCTGTGCTGCCCCCCAAAAAATCACCTTCCAACTTGGCTGTGCTGTGCGGCATTGTGTAATCTGTAGACAACGACGGCCCAGCCCGGCCCGGCCCGGCCCGCCCTCTGGGCGTTCATCCAAAAATCACCTCCGCCGATGACCGTGGACCACGCGTTACTCACACACTGAGAGAGAGAGAGAGAGAGAGAGAGAGAGAGAGAGAGAGAGAGAGAGAGAGAGAGAGAGAGAGAGAGAGAGAGAGAGAGAGAGAGAGAGTTTGGAGTGTGCGTGTGTGTGTGTGTGCGTTGTTCTTGCTGTTGTTTTTCGCGTCTTTGTGAATTCTAATGATATGTTGCCCCTCATCTTAGCATGTTTTGAGGAAGTTTTCGCTGACGACATCATCAAATTAGCTTCAAAACTCCAAAAGTGGTGATCGGGTCGCCTCTTCACCTTAAAACTTTGGATACACCATTCCATCTTAAAACCTTTCTCATGCAGTAGAAAGTAGCGAGCCGAAGAAGGGATGAAGACCATAAGATGTTCTACGTACGTAGCCTATACAATACCTAAAGCATGAGAGATCACCAAGATAATCAGGCCTCCCATTCCCCTTCCATCACATCAGACTCACTGGGTTCTCTCACCTCCGTAGTCAAGAAGATCCAAACCCACAAATCAGGGGGATTTTCTGCGGCGTATCTAAGCAATCCGTTTCTTGGTTTACCACCACAGTCAGAGACCACTGCTCGACCCTCCCTTGTAGATCAAAGATTTGATCAAAGTCTTCTACAGCATCACAAAGATAAGTATGAACAATGTGATGAGCACAAAGAATAAGTAACTTGCAAATCCAGTCAGCAACACGAATTCCAGACTTGACCCCTCATAGAAGAAAAAAATGATATGCGTATTTCTGTACGAATATACTTTCGTTATACTGGAACACCATCCTACGTCATTGGCAACCATCTACGCGCACAAAAAAAAGAAAAACATTAACAAAGACCTAATGGACCAACGGTGAACTCAGGGAATGGTATCATCCCCTTTAAATGCTTCTAAATAAATGAAGAGGAAAAGCTCTCTCTCACCTGGCGACACTTCTCATCACCAATTTCAGAATTCGAGCCATATTTCCAGCAAGCCACACAGGCTATTCATTGATCGTAGTCTACTTCTGGCACTTCACGAGTCAACTGGTATACGAATTCAACTTTGGAAACTATCTACCACCCTACCCCCGAGAATCGAACCCCGGTTCATCTGTGTTGTGGCCAGGCAGCCTAATCTCTAAGCCACGATGTTAATACAGCATCTTCTATACGGTGAGGCTACCTGGCTACAACACAGATGGACCAGGGTTCGACTCTCGAGGTACAGTTGTATAAATAGTTTACACCAAACATCATGTGCGTACGTTACATATAGGGTATATATACGTATGTAGATAATCTCAACAAACACGTGACTTCATAGACACAGAATCACCACAAGGAAAGTCAAATACCTTCGCCACATCTCCTGCGTATTGAAGAGGTCGACCAAGTGGGGTTGGAAGCTGAGGGGGGAGGAGGAGGAGGAGGAGGAGGAGGAGGAGGAGGAGGAGGAGGAGGAGGAGGAGGAGGAGGAGGAGGAGGAGAGGTGTCTGGAAATCCTCCCCTCTTGTATTTCCACTTTCAAAGAGAAGGAATTAGAAAAAAAAAAAAAATATTACCCAAGCAAGAATGAATCTTCCCTTCAAAGACTCAGTCATCTGTTGTTGCTGGCGCTACCTTCCATAGGCGGGAAAGGCGAGCAGGCACAGAAAACGATGTACAGTGTCTTTGTATACACATACAGGGAACCGCTGGTGACCAACCTTCCTTTGAACGGTAAACACTAGCGTCACCAGCTGCTGCCGTCACCAGCTGCCTCAACCAGGGTCATTACCAGACCCAGGTGGAACTGTTGACGTAAAAGTAAGTTCTCGTTTGTGCTTAATGGGAGCTGCGTATGTGTGTGTGTGTGTGTGTGTGTGTGTGTGTGTGTGTGTGTGTGTGTGTGTGTATGTGTGTGTGTGTGTGTGTGTGTGTGTGTGTGTGTGTGTGTGTGTGTGTGTGTGTGTGTATGTGTGTGTGTGTGTGTGTGTGTGTGTGTGTGTGTGTGTGTGTGTGTGTGTGTGTGATTACTATTTGTGCTAAGAGGAATGTCTTTTTTTTTTTTTTTACAGTCGCGTTCGCCCTTCTCTTAAATCTGTGTCTAAGTACCATCTCCTTACTCCTACGTGTGTATACAAACATGTTCGCACGCTAACCTAAACCAGGAAGCCAGATCCTGAAGGGAGGATGAACAGTTAGGGTGGGAGTGGGACGACTGCAATGTCTAGTAGGATTCGAGCCCACGAGTGCACTACCCCAGTTGGGCCCATGATGCCACACAGTCAGTAATGCTAACCACCACATCAGTGTGTGTGTGTGTGTGTGTGTGTGTGTGTGTGTGTGTGTGTGTGTTTAAAACTCCTACATCAATATATCATCCAACGTAATATACGCAATCATTTCTCCAGCTGTTAACCCCTTGCTCCTCCTTTCCCTGGACACCTGAACAGCTCAGAAATCCTCAGTCTTGCTCCCGCTGAGCCCAGTAGCCCATCACACACTCTCTCTCATAAGCCTGGATGCTGAGAAATTACATAATTACATTAAACCATCCCAGACTAGCTAGCTGGCTGGCTGGCTGGCTGGTTGGTCGAGGCAGCAAGTGACGCGACACGGGTTCCTTACCCACTGTCCTCCTCCTCCTCCTCCTGCAGGGACACGGACTAAGCTGTGGGAGTCACACGGTCGTGACCGTGTTCTTGGTACACATTATGACTGCGACTACATATAGAACTTACACTGAGGTTGCATGGGCAATGGTTCCTCCCTCACCCCCAGTGTGAGAAGAGAGGGATATATATATATATATATATATATATATATATATATATATATATATATATATATATATATATATATATATATATATATATATATATATATATATATATAATATTATCCCTGGGGATAGGGGAGAAAGAATACTTCCCACGTATTCCCTGCGTGTCGTAGAAGGCGACTCAAAGGGGAGGGAGCGGGGGGGCTGGAAATCCTCCCCTCTCGTTTTTAATTTTCCAAAAGAAGGAACAGAGAAGGGGGCCAAATGAGGATATTCCCTCAAAGGCTCAGTCCTCTGTTTTTAACGCTACCTCGCTAATGCGGGAAATGGCGAATAGTATGAAAGAAAAGAATATATATATATATATATATATATATATATATATATATATATATATATATATATATATATATATATATATATATATATATAAAGTAGATTCATTTCCTGCCTCTTTCTCTTATGATAATGTTTTCCTCCCTCGTCTCGCCTGTTTGGTAGGTGGATTCGTCTGTTTGAAAACAGTTGGCGAGCAAGCAGACAATATACTTGAGTATTCAAGTGCTGTTATCTCAACTCTTTCTAATTTTCAAGGTTCTGTTCAGCCTCATTTTGTATTTCAGCAGTGTCTTTTCTTTTTTTTTTCCAGATCTGCTGAAAAATCAATGTTCGTCTAACTCTGCTTAGCTGCAGCTCACCCACACTTTGTTCCTAGCCCTGGTGCATGCGCGAGCAAACAGTGCATCCCCAGCAAAGCAAACAGGAACGCCTAGCTGGGTCAACAGTCAGTCTATAACCAAAAGAGAGATAGAGAGTCGCTGAGGAAATAGCTTTTTTCCTAAAAAAAAAAAAAGAAAAAAAAAAGGAAAAATAAAAGACTTTAATGGCCCACCATAACCCATGTGTAGTGGATGATTGGTGAGAATCCAGTGTCTTCTTCAGTGGCATTTAATTGGCCCCGATACCAAATACATTCTTTGTTATTTATAAAAACAAGTGTCGGTGTTTTTCTTTAGCTTAGACGGAACGGGTAATTGTCTACCCCAAAGTGGAGGGCATCTCATCATCGCTATATGGTTATACACCATAGCCTAAGCGAGGTAGACCAATTTTATCGACCGGTGCCCCCTATAGGGGAGAATGAACAAGCTGGGTTGAACTGTGGACCGGGTGCCGCGGCAAAGGATTCGAACCTATGAGGACTCGACCCCGGGTCAGCAACGCAAAACCGCTACACCACGGAGGCCGGCCCACAGATGCAGCAAACTTATGTAAAGGAACTCGATGATTCGAATACATTAATATTCATGTTGTCGTAGTTTTGTGATGTACAGCCGCGGAACGAAGCTTCGGGACACGCCTGAATCACGTGCGAGACGAAGCTTTCAGAAGTGATGTTCCGAACTCACTCTCTCTCTCTCTCTCTCTCTCTCTCTCTCTCTCTCTCTCTCTCTCTCTCTCTCTGCTTCCGTCTCGGCAGCTGGTTTTCGGAACGGCTTCAATCAGGCGTGTTCCCGAAAATTTTTCCCTCCAGACTGTATATACGAGAATGAATATCACTCACTCTGGAGACAGTCTATCTAAAAATCTATCATCTGCTGTACTTGCTTTCTCTAAAAATCTCATTACTATTTTTTCCACCCAAAAAAGCACTGAATTTATATACTCTGTACTTTTTTGCACAACTTCCATCCCCCCCGTACCAATAATTTGCAACATTGTTTCGTCTCATCCAGTACTTCGTTTCATTCCAGGTGTTCCTCTAGTTGAGTGTCTCCAGATCTCTCTGTTCCACTGTTCATGAGTCCCAGGAAATTCCAGCTGTTCCCCCTCACCTGCCCCATTTCTACTGATATCTTCTCTGTGCCTTGTGTTATGTGCATTGCCTGTGCCACTGGGCGTTGTTTCCAGACACACACACACACACACACACACACACACACACACACACACACACACACACACACACACACACACACAGGCCAATCGACTGCCTTTCCAAAAAAAATCTGGGGCTTATCTACAGGCAGGTTAATGGATTCCATGACTAGATGTTATATCTAGAACATCCAGGAAAGAGATTCAATGCCATGTGTGTTGTGTATTCATTTGATTCTGTGTTCATTCCTTGTAAGTATATTTTCTTGTGGTTTCCCCATGCGCTTCCCAAGTGATCACCCTTTTTACGATTTTCGATCTGATTTCCCATTTTCTTTATATCCTTCTCCATGATCATTTCTCTCAGTGGTTTTCATTCATTTCCCATCCTTTTGGCTTAGGATGAATCATCCTTCCTTCGTGTATCCTTCTTGTATATGGATTCAGTCACAAGTCATCGTTCGTGGGACTTCTTTTCCTTGTGGGATTGTAATTGTGATTTAAAAAAAAAAAATCAAATGAGGAAAAATTCGTACCTAAGTCAGCCATGCGGGTCAGTTCGATATCACAATTAGCTCAGCCTAGTTCGAACTGGTTGGTCTACTTTCCACTGCCTTGGCTCGCGGACCCTATTCCCAAGATGCATACAGTACCATAGGTCTTAAGCGTGTTCCCTCAACTTGTCTAAGAATAATATAGTTGGCGCGTGAGTGTATGTGTGTGTGTGTGTGTGTGTGTGTGTGTGTGTGTGTGTGTGTGTGTGTGTGTGTGTGTGTAAAAAGTATATCTTGTGAAAGCTATTTGACGATGAATCACGTGACAGACGTATACACATGTACATACTTAAGGGTAAAGGACTTTGCTCACGACTCGTTACTCTGACATCTGACTGTCTCTCAGAAAATCGACTCACAGCTTTCCAGAGATCCAGAGGACGAGAAGTTACTGATGTCCCCTGACGTCATTATATAAGTCTGAGACTGACTGACATCCTTCTATCCAGAGGATGAGAAGCTACTGATATCCCCTGACGTCACTATATAAGTCTGACAGACTGACATCCTTTTATCCAGAGGACGAGTAGCTACTGATGTCCCCTGACGTCACTATATAAGTCTGACAGACTGACATCCTTCTATCCAGAGGACGAGAAGCTACTAATGTCTCCTGACGTCACTCTATAAGTCTGACTGACTGACATCCTTCTATCCAGAAAGTGAGTTGTGCTCTCAACCCACGTTTTCTATCACCGTCTTGAGCGCATTTTCTAATCCATCATCCTTTTCTCATTTTCTCTTCCCACAGCGCTATTTCTTCTTCTTCTTCTTCTTCTTCTTCTTCTTCTTCTTCTTCTTCTTCTTCTTTTTCTTCTTCTTCTTCATCTTTTTCTTCTTCTTCTTCTTCTTTTATTGTTGTTAATGAAACACATATCCCCTTTCACCACGCCACTCCCATCACTACAGAGAGGCGACAGTCAACTGGTGTACACACACACACGCACGTCAGGATCTTAACACAGGAACCACCGGGGCGAACGTGATCACTATAACATTAAGTTGCAGTTGGTATGGTAGCGAGACGCCAAGGTGGAACACCCGATCATTCAGCTACAGTGTGGGACTTGCGCAGGAGTCTCTTCGTTGTATATCAACTGACTGTTATATTTCTTTCTTGTATTTCCACTGAGGATGTGATCATTACACGAAAGTGCACTTGGGAACTTGTCATGTTTCATTTCCCCGTAGACTCATAGGAATATATATACACCTGTATACGTGATTTACAGCTTCTAATAAGAACAGAAAAAATAATCTTGTTACCTTAGGAATGTTGAGGCGAAGCGTTCTGGCGTGAATAGCCTTTTCAAAAAGAAAAAAAAAAAAAAGAAAAGAAAATGGGCCTTCGAAACTTTTCCAGCAATTCATACCGAGGCTTGACGCTGTCAGCCAATCGACGTGATCCGCTGACAGTGCAACCACTCACTCCTGATTGCCACTGTTGACCGGATAAAAAAGAAAAAAAAAAACCGTGTTTATTTTCTCGACATATTTTGTTTTCAGAGGAGATTCCCCCACGTCAATACGTGACGTAATACCATCAACATGTTGGGCGTGACCGTTTTCCTCCACCATATCTTCCTGGTAATCCGACATCATCGGCAAAATATCTGCACCCCAAAAGTTGGTAAGGTAGTGTAGGCGTTGTGATGACTTCCTCTTGTGGGGGAGCTGTTTCTGATCCACACGGGTCCTCCTCGCTCCAGTGTGGGAGTGCTGGTCACATATCTGGAGAGGTTCTTCCCCCAATTCTCTATTAGCCAGAGAGGAACCTAAAGCCTTCTGTCTCGTTAATTCTCCAGCCATCGCCTCTCCCCCAGCACCCCCTACCTCTCCGTCCGCCTCGATGCTGCTATCCTCTCCCTACTTCGCATGTGTTGATTTGACCGCTGTTCCCCCTTTAGTGATCAGCATGCGTCCGTGTGTCACCAGGGACTGGACCCGTGATTTTGGGGCGTGGCTGCTGCATCCTACAGTTTCTGTGGGGAGACCCAACCACACGAGGATTGACCGTTAAGATCCCTCCACCCTCACCCGTCCCGAACGGTGAGGCTGTGGAACTCGTTTCCTTCTTACATCCACCCCTCCTTCCTATGATCCTTCTACCTTGAAAACGCAAGTCTACAGACATCTGTGAAGCTCTGATTCATTTCTTAATTTCTTTTTTTCCATTTACCGCAGATGGCCATGACTGGGGGGGAGGTCATGTTTTGCCCTCGCCAAATCGATCACTATGAAGTATAAGTAGACGAAATACCGGGCCATAAGCAAGGCGCATGTAAGCCGCAGTGTCGAATGATCGGAATGGCCTCAGAAGTTATCAGTTCTCGTAAGGCTCTGCTAACACGGACCCTAACATGAAACCCGCAAGATGCAGCCACAAAAGACATCATTAAGACGTAATCCATGTTGACGTGGTGCGTTCATCCTGAATATTCCGAGGAAGTCGTTGTGAGCTGTTGACTGCAGGCAGGTGGGGGATAGAAGGAGGGGGTGGTGTAAACAGAAGGGTGGCGTGGGAGGCACAGTGAGGAGGTGGTGGTAAGATGAGCGAAGGTGTGCAAAGAAGGGGAACTCTCAGAGGAGAGGTTCAAGAATGAGGAGAGGGGAGGGGAGAGGGCTGAAGAGGGTTTAAAAAGTGGGATGTAAAGATGCGGAAAGTAGGTGGAAAGAGGGCTTAGGGGATGGAGGACAATGGTGGAGAGAGAGAGAGAGAGAGAGAGAGAGAGGGGCTGGAGGAGGTAAAAGAGGGATGCAAAGGCAGAGAGAGAGAAAGAATGAGACTATATACAGAGACGAGTTATGTGTGAGGGAGGGGTGCAGAGAGAGAGAGAGAGAGAGAGAGAGAGAGAGAGAGAGAGAGAGAGAGAGAGAGAGAGAGAGAGAGAGAGAGAGAGAGAGAGAGGTGAGGACTGAAGATGAAGGGAATATAGAAAGGGGTTGAAGAAGAAGAAGAAGAAGAAGAAGAAGGAGAGAGAGAGAGAGAGAGAGAGAGAGAGAGAGAGAGAGAGAGAGAGAGAGAGAGAGAGAGAGAGAGAGAGAGAGAGAGAGAGAGAGAGAGAGAGAGAGAGAGAGAGAGGAGGTCAGAAGGTTAGAGGGAGTTGTTGGGTTGTGTGTGTGTGTCGAGAGGGGTTGACGTGCGTGTAGAGCAGTTGGTGGAGGCGACAATGTGGGCCAAGTGTTGTAGAAAGTGGATAAAGGTGTGACGAGAGAGAGAGAGAGAGAGAGAGAGAGAGAGAGAGAGAGAGAGAGAGAGAGAGAGAGAGAGAGAGAGAGAGAGAGAGATTAGATTTCAAGCGCGCAAAGAGGGAGGGTGGATGTCTGTAAACAAGACGTGTGGAGGGTGCATAGAACGAGCAGAAGAGCACAGACATGGTGTACGGGGGATACAGCGCACAGAGGTGAAGAAACGAGGAGATAGAGGGGTAGGAAGTGGGCAAAGACGGGGCTCAGGCGTAGAGAGGGAAGCAGAGAGGGGGTGTGCAGAGAGGGAGCAGCTGCAGAATTGGAGAATGTCGAGAGGGACACACAGGAACTGAAGTGGAGAGTGGAGAAGACAGGGGAAGAGACAAATCATTAGCGTGGAGGTAAACACTTGAGTGGGAGATAGAAGACTAAAAATCCTGACCAAAACAAGAGTGGAGAGGCAAAGAGCGTGTGATAAATGCAGAAGGGAGCGCATCATGCAGGAGCAATGCCCTCGACGTTACACAACACACACACAAAAAAAGAAAACGTAAAATTTCATACATAACAGGTAGGCTGAAATATCTGTGGTTGCACCCTGAAAGGCAATGTCAGCTCACCACTGGACTATGAGTTCCATGATTGCAATGGGTATGAGTCTCTTTAAATGATCGTCATTACGATCAATTACGCTATGCTAGGTAAGGCCACCTTATTGGCCTGTATAATAGCAGTAGACACGAGCGACCGCGTCACCCACCCACAAGCAAGTGTGGCTGCACCCTCGTGAGTGTTACACAGAGGTGACTGTTACATAGCAGCGTCTGGAAGCACCAAAATAAAGACTCGAGCCAGGTGGCACAGGACATGACACAGAGGCAACAACACTTGGCCAGGTGGTGAAGGACAGAACACAGCGACAACACTGGCTAACCAGATGGTACAGAACACAGACACAACACAGAACACAGCGACACCGGCACAAACAACTTTATACATCCCACATGAAACACTGTACAGCTGGAACATGTATTATGTTGTGGCCTGAGCCGCCTTAATGCACAGTATTAAGCACCAGCCGCAATAATATCCTGATGGAGTTTATGCTGACGATTTCGCCGTGGACCGCGCGCACCCACACCGAACCACACACACACACACAGAGTGTACGATTAAAGGCAAGGAACCCGGGAGGTAAAATAAGAACCTGGAGGAGTGCATCTAAGTCACAGATAACGTGCTGTGGGTTGCGAGGAGGAGGATGGGGTTCTTCTTATCAAAAGAAGGAATGTGTTGTGGGAATTGATGTCGTCTGTTGGAGGTTGTCATAAACAACTTAACAGACATTGATCTTTGTCAACATGGCGAATATTGGATGTGTGCAGCGAAAGTATGTGCGGGTAAATGAATGATTGGCCCTTAGTCTCAGTAGCCTTCAAAGAATAGCATGGTCTCCAAGAAGATGGTCTCCAAAAGCATGGCCTTCATCTTAGTACGTGAGAGTGACAGCTTGTGTGTGACACATCTCTAGACAGTCAGGGGAAAGAGACGCCCTCACTATAGACCCAATCTACAGATCTGGCACACACTGTACGATGATATCATCGTACGTCGATCTGCAGAACTACCTCGAATTAACCAATGCAGTTCCCTGGATCCAACAACAAAATTGTTTGCACTATTCACTCTTTTATTGTGGATGGAACAGCAGAGCTGAGATGGCACCCCGGTTGGTTTATCCTTTGTCTTCTAAGCGTATGCGCTACCACACTCACTAACATCATCAAGGTCAAGTCGTAACCATCAGCTACCACAGTCAATAAGATCATCAAGGTCAAGTTATAATAACCAATACTCCATAAAAATCTTCAACACGCACCTTCAGTCAGAAAACTGATTCTAAGAACACATACGCTTTTACTCTGCATAAGGCCCCTCCTGGCCTTCCTTCCTCGCTCATCCTATACATACACCCATGCTGCCCCGGTCACAGGAGATAATGCAATAAAAGGCCTTGATTATATGACAGGATGATGAATCCACTGGCGTCCAGCGCCTAGCAACGGGCGGAGTCACGCGCGCCGTAGCCACGCAACCTTCGTGACCAGGGCGTGTGTAAACAGTACATTTACTGCAAGTCTTGTGTGATCAGTTACGGCACTGTTACGATACGATGTTCTCCCCAAAGTGTCCTGAGGCTTGACTCTTCCTTCTTCCTACAGCCCTCCCTCACCCAACGTGCCATCAGTAGCTGACGTGAGGAGAATTTTCGCAGAGAAAAATTCTAGGCGTGTGTCACCCATGTAAGCGCTATGGAGAACCTCACGACTGACTGCATGAGACCTTCCAATTCATTCAGACGAGATGTGTGTACACATACGCTACCACGAGAGCACGACAAGGAAAATAAGAATACGTGGAAGTGATCATACTGGGGGAAACAAAAGTTCTCGAGGGCTTGAAGGGGAAAAAAAAAGGGTGATGAGGAAAACGTTTAGAAATCGTACATGGAAATGAAGGTCAATGATAAAGCAACGGAGTTCGTCCAGGTTTATTCTGGGGCGACTAATACCAGACCAGGTTGCTCTGCCGCGCCTCGTGAGAGAGAGAGAGAGAGGCCACCACCAGCGCCACGCCACCAATCAGCACCACATCCACAAGTGTTGTCACCAGGCGCCCGCGCCTCACGTCACGCTAAGATCACCACCTCCATCCCTAGCACCACCCGCCGCCAGCCTCACCGCCGCCCAAAACAGCGCTGGTTCCTCTACTGCATCACCTCCGCCAGAGCCGTAATCACCACCTCCTTCACTTGACTGACGCGTCATCAGTACCACTTCTATTTAGTACCAGCTGTTGCCGCCGCCACCATCCCCACCACCAGCACCAACACCACTGCCTGAAGCACCGTCTCCAACAGTATATATCACACAGGGTTACTCATAACAGTGTCGCTGGTATTGCCTCCTCCACCACTGACTCCGTCACTACCACCTCCACCGCTGTCTCGACAAACACCATCTCCACCACTGCCTCCACCACTAGTATAACCTCGACCACCACCACCTCCACCATTCCCTCCATCACCAGTACGACTTCCACCACTCCCTCCACCAGTACGACCCACCACCACCACCACCAGACTGGGTCGCCACTCCCTCCACCAGTACGACCCACCACCAACACCACCAGACTAAGCCCTGTTACGGTCACCACCGTCCCCGGCCCCACACACACACACTCACACACACACGCACCGTGGTGCATCTCATTACTGCTGCAGCGGGGGAGGCACATCCAGCCACCCGGACAATGGCCACATCTCCGTCCTGCTAAACTCCGTGATGTCGGCCACCCCTCATGTTCACTCAGTAATGATGGTGATAACTCAGCCAGCCAGACTCGGGGCACTTTATCACTTGACTGGCTAATATAGCGCTAATCTAGGGCGAAGCAGGCAGGCAGGCAGGCAGGCGAGCCCTCCCTCCTCCCCATGGCCCCTACCCGGCATCAGCAGCGGCAGGAGCGGTGCCAGTGAGCGGCGATGCCATCTGGGGACGTAATGTTTGACTGCGAATGTATTCATGGCTGCCGTAAGTCACTCGGGCGAGCGCCAATGGTGAGTGAGGACGCCCGGGTGGGAGGGCGCGTGTGGCGGGTGGGTGAGTTTTGGCTGGATGGGACGTGGGATTGTCCTGTGTTGAGGGAGGAATGTGGGAGTGGTTGTAGAGGGCGATGATAGATGAGGGAGGTTGTGAGGGGAGGAGGGTGGGTGGAGTCACGTGCAGGAGGAGGAGGAGGAGCTGCTGCTGCTGCAACGGCGGTGGTGCTGGTAGTTACGAGCGGGGTGGATGTCTTATGCAGCATCCAAGAACATAGTACCTCTCACACCAGGGAACTCCTCACGGCTCAGTCGTGACGAAGGAGACTTACAAAGCGAGGTTAAAAAAAAAAAAGGAGCTAAATAACGCTATGGTTTTCCCTAAGCAAGAGAGACATGCAGGTGCTATTTCCCCCCTCACACATCCCTCATATATTGTAGATCATTCATCCTCCTCAGCTGCGACAGAACCAGGAACTGTGTGAATACAAGCAACAGGACGAGTTAAGTGGCCCAGATTCAGATACGCGAGGGAAGAGTAGAAAGGCTGTGCGATTTCGCCACGGTTTGTCTAATTGGCATTATTTTTTTATTTTTTTACGCAAGAGGGAAATGTATGACACGAGAGGTGGGATGGAGTGATTAGTGAGGCACGTCTGACGCATGATGGAACAAAACGGCAGCTGCCAAGGTCAGGTACGATATGCAGATGATGATGATGATGATGATGATGATGATGATGATGATGATGATGATTTTAAGTGCACCAAAAGGAGGTGTTAGAGTGTTCAACCTAAGAGAGAGAGAGAGAGAGAGAGAGAGAGAGAGAGAGAGAGAGAGAGAGAGAGAGAGAGAGAGAGAGAGAGAGAGAGAGAGAGAGAGAGAGACCATCTTGCCACGAAATCACTGGCTAGCACGATTTCAACCCGAATACAAATGAGCACGAATCTCTAGCCAGCTAGCTGTTGCCCTTATGATTTTCGTGAGCTGTTGCCCTTATGATTTTCGTGAGCTGTTGCCCTTATGATTTTCGTGAGCTGAGGGTGCAGTTACTCAGCAAGGACGATAACGAAAGAGGAGAAACTAATGGTGAAGTTAAGCGAGGAAAGCTTAATGCATGAGGGGCGTTCTGAGAACGTAGACCAAGATAAGATACGTTGAATAAACGGTGTACCATTAGCTTACCCGGGGATGAGATGCTCTTACAGCTTCTCTGTGGTGGACGTCTCCGTGTTTGCTCTCGTCACTAGCGATGTATCAGTCGCTGAAAGAGACAAGGAAAGTGATAGGATTAACCTGAGTATCAGTTAGGTTAACAGTGTGATTAATAAACATATGGTATACAACAGTGTAGAAGTAATATAGATAAGTTATTTGATTAAGCTGAGTATGAAATTAGATTAACGGAGTGATTAATAAAGAATTGGGGGAAGCACAGCGTAGGAGTAATATACACAAGTTATGTGATTACGCTGAGAATAAGATTAGGCTAAGAGAGTGGTTTATAAACATATGGTTTAAAACAGTTTAGAAGTAACATAGATAAGTAATTTAATCAAGCTGAGTATAGAATTAGATTGACAGAGTGGTCAATAAAGAACTGGAAAGAAAACAGTGTAAAAGTAATATAGACAAGTTATTTGACTAAGCTCAGTACAAAATTAGATTAACAGAATGATTCATAAAGATGTGGTTTTTAAAACACTGGAGAAGTAATGTAGATAAGTAACTGATCAAGCTGAGTATAGAATTAGATTAACAGAGTGATTCATAAAGATATGGCTTTTAAAGACACTGGAGAAGTAGCTAGAAACATGCTTTGAGAAAACCCACTTGAAATGGTTACAGCTGTGTGTAGCGGACGTGGACGAGACACTGGTGAGAAAGATCCATAACACTCAGGCTGAAGATAAGGGATAAGAGGCAGTGCCCTGAGGAGATGGTAAGATTCCGTGGACGAGCTGAGGGGGATCTAATCCACCTCAGGGGAGGATGATCCTAAGAAAGTGGACTTGGAGCCGTTTTGTATGTCAGGACTGGAGTATAGGTGGAAACGTATGGCCTACAAGACAACCAGCTGCCTCTATTGCGTCACTTGCCGTTGTCTCATGACAACCAGCTGCCTCTATTGGGCCACTGCTATTGTCCCATGACAACCAGCTGCCTCTATTGCGTCACTGCTATTGTCTCATGACAACCAGCTGCCTCTATTGCGTCACTGCTACTCTCTCATCACCAACTGTTAACCCCCAGTGTGTCACTGTTACTGTCCCATTAGGACCAGCTGCCTCAAATACGTCACTGCTACTCTCTCATCCCCACCAGCTGCTTCTAGCGTGTCATTCCTAATTGTACCATCACCGCCAGCTGGTTGCCTGCCCTGTTTCACTGCCGCTGCAACGTTCATGGGCGTGTGTGTGTGTGTGTGTGTGTGTGTCTGGCACGCTAACACGAGACCTTCAGCGTCGAATTTCAAACGACGATTCTCAATCATGGTGAGATACTGCCCTCGTAATCCGTGGTCGACTTTCGCGAACTCGCGCCGCCGTTCGATCCCCCGGCGGGAAATTACAGACGGAGAGGCCTGGCTATTGCCGGCGCTCGATGTAAGGCGTAGTTTGCGTCAGGTAGCGACGGTATCCAGCGCTGACGTAGGTGGGGTAAGGAGGGAGGTTAGTGGCGCCGGTGCTCCAGGAGGGAATGGTGATGACTGGGCTTGTCCTGTCGTTGTTTACGGAGCGGGGGAAAGGCGCGCGGACCCCCCCTTTGGCTGGCATGGCGCCCACACCTGGGCTCCGACGTGACGCTTATTCAAGGCTGTAAATCGCACGAGTTCAAAATGAAATCTGTAAATCCATCGGGTGACGCACTGTGACGTTTGCCAGTGGAGATTGGAGGCTGAGAAGCGGTCCTTGTTCGTTCTAACTAGTGGAAGTGGGTGTTATGTTTTGTTCTGTTGTTTTGTTTTTTTTCGTTTTACAATGACGAAGTTTGACATGAATGCCAGGTTGGGGGGGAAGGTTAGAGGTGTGAGGTGTGTGTGTGGCTCATGTCTAGCTGATCGTTACTGTTAATCATAGAGGAGTTACCCATTCACCGACCTCGAGATGAGGGCATGACAGATGATTGTCGTTTTACTCATGAGGATGAACATGTATTTTACTCATGAGGATCTGCACATATTTTACTCATGGGGATCTACACGTATTTTGCTCATGAGGATCCACACGTATTTTACTCATGAGGATCCACATGTATTTTACTCATGAGGATCCACACGTATTTTACTCATGAGGATCTACATGTATTTTACTCATGAGGATCCACACGTATTTTACTCATGGGGATCTACACGTATTTACTCATGAGGATCCACACGTATTTCACTCATGGTGATCTACACGTACTTCAATCATGAGGATCCACGCGTATGTAATTTACTCATTGGGATCTACACGTATTTTACTCATTGGGATCTACACGTATTTTACTCATGAGAATCCACACGTATTTCACTCATGAGGATCTACGTACGACACCTGGAGAGGAAGGAGGTGATGCTCTCTCATTACCTCCGCCTGGAAAGCTACGTCAGTGTTGGTGCCCCTTGTAACCACCAAAACTACAGTACCTCGTCGTCTGGTTGCCTCAGTCGATAAGAACACCCCGAGGTAGAGAACACGTACTCATCCATTCAGAACATTTATAACATATAGTCCTGAGGTGAACATGAAGAATGAGAGAGATGATTTGAGTGATGGTGAACTCGTACTGGATCAATCTCTTCTTTTTTTTTATAGACACCGCCATTTGTCCCACACGACTTGAGATCAAATACTCATTTCTCGACTCCATAGCTGTTGTTTTCGGTATCAACGGATACCAATATGATATTCATCAGTGTAGAACTTACGAAAGCTGGAGAGCCTGGAACCTCTGGATAATGGTAGCAGCAGCAGTGGTGTTGTTTCCGTGGAAACGAAACTGGCTTTGCCTTACTGGAAAAAGTAACAGCAAGTCAACCTGACCAGACCACAGACTTGTGGAAGACTCACTCACTGCTGACGTAATCCCCCACAACTGCAGTTTACTCACTACGGTTGAGTAAGGAGGCCCTTCCGTTCTGTCCCGAGGCTTGGTTGCTCCTCTCACAAGGCCATCAGGAACTCAAGACGTGATGTCTGTGATTGGGTGTCGTCGGCTGGACCTTCGAATCACGAAATATCAGAATTCTGAAGGAAACTATACATATAAGAGACAGACACACAGACAGACCAAACAGGACAGACAGACAGACAGACAGACAGACAGGCAGGCAGGCAGACAGGCAAACAGGACAGACAGACACTCTCCAACAATCATCATCACCACCAAACACTCTCCAGCGATCATCAGCATCACCAGACACTCTCCAACAATCATCATCACCACCAAACACTCTCCAGCGATCATCAGCATCACCAGACACTCTCCAACAATCATCATCACCACCAAACACTCTCCAGCGATCATCAGCATCACCAGACACTCTCCAACAATCATCATCACCACCAAACACTCTCCAGCGATCATCAGCATCACCAGACACTCTCCAACAATCATCATCACCACCAAACACTCTCCAGCGATCATCAGCATCACCAGACACTCTCCAACAATCATCATCACCACCAAACACTCTCCAGCGATCATCAGCATCACCAGACACTCTCCAACAATCATCATCACCACCAAACACTCTCCAGCGATCATCAGCATCACCAGACACTCTCCAACAATCATCATCACCACCAAACACTCTCCAGCGATCATCAGCATCACCAGACACTCTCCAACAATCATCATCACCACCAAACACTCTCCAGCGATCATCAGCATCACCAGACACTCTCCAACAATCATCATCACCACCAAACACTCTCCAGCGATCATCAGCATCACCAGACACTCTCCAACAATCATCATCACCACCAAACACTCTCCAGCGATCATCAGCATCACCAGACACTCTCCAACAATCATCATCACCACCAAACACTCTCCAGCGATCATCAGCATCACCAGACACTCTCCAACAATCATCATCACCACCAAACACTCTCCAGCGATCATCAGCATCACCAGACACTCTCCAACAATCATCATCACCACCAAACACTCTCCAGCGATCATCAGCATCACCAGACACTCTCAGCGATCATCAGCATCACCAGACACTCTCCAACAATCATCATCACCACCAAACACTCTCCAGCGATCATCAGCATCACCAGACACTCTCCAACAATCATCATCACCACCAAACACTCTCCAGCGATCATCAGCATCACCAGACACTCTCCAACAATCATCATCACCACCAAACACTCTCCAGCGATCATCAGCATCACCAGACACTCTCCAACAATCATCATCACCACCAAACACTCTCCAGCGATCATCAGCATCACCAGACACTCTCCAACAATCATCATCACCACCAAACACTCTCCAGCGATCATCAGCATCACCAGACACTCTCCAACAATCATCATCACCACCAAACACTCTCCAGCGATCATCAGCATCACCAGACACTCTCCAACAATCATCATCACCACCAAACACTCTCCAGCGATCATCAGCATCACCAGACACTCTCCAACAATCATCATCACCACCAAACACTCTCCAGCGATCATCAGCATCACCAGACACTCTCCAACAATCATCATCACCACCAAACACTCTCCAGCGATCATCAGCATCACCAGACACTCTCCAACAATCATCATCACCACCAAACACTCTCCAGCGATCATCAGCATCACCAGACACTCTCCAACAATCATCATCACCACCAAACACTCTCCAGCGATCATCAGCATCACCAGACACTCTCCAACAATCATCATCACCACCAAACACTCTCCAGCGATCATCAGCATCACCAGACACTCTCCAACAATCATCATCACCACCAAACACTCTCCAGCGATCATCAGCATCACCAGACACTCTCCAACAATCATCATCACCACCAAACACTCTCCAGCGATCATCAGCATCACCAGACACTCTCAGCGATCATCAGCATCACCAGACACTCTCCAACAATCATCATCACCACCAAACACTCTCCAGCGATCATCAGCATCACCAGACACTCTCCAACAATCATCATCACCACCAAACACTCTCCAGCGATCATCAGCATCACCAGACACTCTCCAACAATCATCATCACCACCAAACACTCTCCAGCGATCATCAGCATCACCAGACACTCTCCAACAATCATCATCACCACCAAACACTCTCCAGCGATCATCAGCATCACCAGACACTCTCCAACAATCATCATCACCACCAAACACTCTCCAGCGATCATCAGCATCACCAAGACACTCTCCAGCGATCAACAACACCACCAAATCCTCTCCAGCGATTATAAGCACCACCAGACACTCTCCAACAATCATCATCACCACCAAACACTCTCCAGCGATCATCAGCATCACCAGACACTCTTCAGCGATCATCAGAACCACCAGACACTTTCCTCGACACACTTGGTTCTATATATCATCAATTTAGCACAGTAGGTATTGATGCCTATATGTATATGGTGGGCATTTAACGTCTGTAAACAATGCAGCAAACTAGTTCCTCTAATGAGAACAGTTTTAGTATTATGTAAACGTGTGTAAACAAAACAACGTATTATTTCCCTCTGGTGATAATGGTTTTATTATTACGTAAACATCTGTAAACAAAACAACGAATTATTTCCTCTGGTCATAATGGTTTTATTATTACGTAAACATCTGTAAACAAATCAATCCACTATTTCCTCTCACATGAACGGCTTTAGTATTTTGTAAACATGTGTAAACAAAACAGCAAACTGTTTCCTTTAGTAACAATGGTTTTAGTGCTTCTTGTGGAGGAGACTTTGTTCAATCAAAACAGGACCAAGAAGGACCCGGTATGGTACGGGATCTTGTGTTAGATTAAGGCAACCGGGTTAGGACAGGTTAGGTCAGATCAAGAGAGAGATAGATAGACAGATTGATAGACAGAGAGAGATAAAGAGGACATAGAAACAGAGACAGATAAACAGACAGAGACAGACAAACAAAAAGAGACATAGAAACAGAGACAGACAAACAGACAGACACAGACAAATAGACAGAGAGAGAGAGAGAGAGATTTTCGCTGTTCTTTGAAAATACTCCATCGAGTTACTCCGTAAAGTCTTCTCCTTGAGCCAGGTGCGTCTAGCGTGACGAATTACACTGTTACTCCATCAGGGAAAGGGAGACTGAGGGAGAGAGGGAGGGAGGGGGGGAGGGAGGGAAGGGTGCAGAGGGAAGCGGAGGATAAATATGAGAAGGGGGTGAGGAGGGGATTGTAGAGAGGGAGACGCAGCAGAGGGAGACGTCCATCCATCAATAACTACATTAGCCGCTAGTGTTTATAAGATAAACTGGTTGATATAATAAATATATATATGAAAAACACGCTAGACTCCTCCTCAAATTTCACTCTTTTCACTCACCCTTAGACTTCAGCCTCTTCACAATTCGCCACGAAATTCATCCTCAGACTCCTACCTTTCAGCTTCGTTTTCAAACTGATCGTCAGACTTGTGTCGTCCAACTTGGTTGTCATCATTGTGGGATGAAGTTCTTGGCCGTTGTAAGTTGCTGTACTGGTGGTGACGATTTCCTCTGGGTCTAATGAGCCTATGTATATGAGACACTGCCCTGTCGACGTCTCCCTCCCATCCAAGGACATGTATGTCCTTATAATCTTCACGTTTGTTGGGGACGTAGATGTCGACACAATGTTTCTTCCTAATACCGTCGACTGTCTTGCCAGCCCTGCCGATGATCTTGCTATGCAGTTTCTCATCAACAGACAGCATATCCAGTACATGACCAGATGGCCACAGTCTGGAGGGACGGTCTCGGTAGCTGACATCAGACACCAGAGAGAAAAGGTCCACTTCAGTAGGTTGATACAGCTGGAGTTCTTGCTGTATGTCCAGGCAGGCGTGAGTGACTGGTTCCCGATCACCTGTTATCACTATATAGTTCTTATCATCACCGGGGAACGTAATGTTGACTTTGTAGAAGTCCTGTATGGATGGAACGTTGATCTTAAGGTACTCATGTTCTGCGAGTGGCACCTCCATCCATTCTGTCCACCTTCTCTGTCGAGATGGGACACGCTTACGTTCCTTGGGTGATGGGACAGGCTTCTTTTCCTTGGGAACCTTGGGTGATGGAACAGGCTGCCGTTCCTTGGTTGATGGGACAGGCTGCCGTTCCTTAGAAACCTTGGGTGATGGGACAGGCTTCTTTTCCTTGGGAACCTTGGGTGATGGTACAGGCTGCCGTTCCTTGGTTGATGGGACAGGCTGCCGTTCCTTTCCTGATGGGACAGGCTGCCGTTCCTTAGAAACCTTGGGTGATGGGACAGGCTTCTTCTCCTTGGAAACCTTGGTTGATGGGACAGGCTGCCGTTCCTTGGGTGATGGGACAGGCTGCCGTTCCGTGGAAACCTTGGGTGATGGGACAGGCTGCCGTTCCTTGGGAACCTTGGTTGATGGGACAGGCTGCCGTTCCTTGGGAACCTTAGTTGATGGGACAGGCTGCCGTTCCTTGGGAACCTTGGTTGATGGGACAGGCTGCCGTTCCTTGGTTGATGGGACAGGCTGCCGTTCCTTGGGAACCTTGGTTGATGGGACAGGCTGCCGTTCCTTGGGAACCTTGGTTGATGGGACAGGCTGCCGTTCCTTGGGTGATGGGACAGGAGTCTCTTCCTTGGGAACCTTGGTTGATGGGACAGGATTCTTTCCCTTGGGAACCTTGGGAGATGGAACAGGCTGCCGTTCCTTGGAAACCTTCGGTGATGGAACAGGAGTCTTTTCCTTGGGAACCTTGGTTGATGGAACAGGAGTCTTTTCCTTGGGAACCTTGGGAGATGGAACAGGCTGCCGTTCCTTGGGTGATGGGATAGGCTTCCCTTCCTTGGGTGTTGGTGCAGGTATTTGTTTCTTGGGCGGTTGTACAGCTTCTCTAGTCACCTGCTGGACTGGAGAAGGTGCAACAGTTGCCCTAACCTTCCTCACCAAGAAGGCCATCACCCAGGAGGCCATATGCTTCACCAGTGCCATTTGAGCACAAAGGTAAATGCTGGCGTAAACGACCACCGCCAGACCCAGGAAGCAGCTGACCAACACCTGCAGGAGGAGGGTCATGTTCCTGGGCTCCTCCACGGGCTGGGACACAAGGTCCTCAAGGATCCGCACGTTCTTCATGAGGCGGAAAAGACGCCGTGCATCACCCAAGGACGGGGTGGAGACGTGTGATGCCGTCTCCACCGGTGAGGTGAAGTCCTTCACCTTCACCAGACCCAAGAGAGGGAGTCGGAGAGCGTACTGGTGTATGTGTCTTTCCTCCAGGATAGAGATCAGCTTCCTCTGCTAATTGACGAGGACGTTGGACAGGAACCAGGGCACGATCACGCTCAGGACCACGAGGCACACAGCCACCAAAGTGCAACAGTAGATTATTTTATATTTATTCATTTTCATTTCAAATAATAATTAGTGGTTTTACTAAGACGGAAGATGAGACATTTCGCAAGAAAGAGAATATGATGGTCGAAGAGCCAGGAATTGCAGGGTGGCGGTGGCGGAGGAGGAGGAGGAGGAGGTGATGATAGTTCTTTGTCCACCTTCAGGAGCGTGTTAGAGAAGATCATCATGACTACACCTTGTTCACTCAGATCTGATAGCTGGGACATAGAAACGTTGGAGTTAAGATGGCTCATTGGCTCATGCATCACCCAGGAAGCGAGGTAAATCTACGATATTTCTTAACACTGATGTATTCTTAATTGTAACTTGTTTACAGTATAGGAAGAGGGTGAGGATCTGCATAGGAAGTATGCCGTTGTTGGGGAACATTGGAGTTGGTTATAACGTTATGTAGGACAGTGTTAGCAGCTTTGATGCACTACACCGGGTTATAGTGATGGGTGATTTGAATGAAAAGGTGAGTAATATGGAAGTTGAGGGAATAATTGGTGTACATGGGGTGTTCAGAGTTGTAAATGGAAATGGTGAAGAATGAAAGAGAGAGTTTTACACGTGTTGCTTCGTCTCTTTAACCTTGAACATTTGTACTATGCCTCTCTTCCTGTGTACAGATGTATTACATATGCTTTGTGAGGAATTACATATGCAGAGGTAATTAGCATACATGAATCTATCGATGTGTTATGTGTGATACTCTAGTTTCCTATTAATGTTTATATACAACAATACAATGAACAATAGGACATGGTGGCGGCAAGAAGGCTAATATTTCCTAATATATTCATGTACTCATGTACTGTGTGATCATTACATGAGGAAAATGAGAAAGTTACCGAATAGGAAAGATATCTAATAGTCTTTCAAAAGTGGAATGTGTTCCATCAGTATAAAGAAATATATGAAAGACTATCCCTAAGGATAGGGGAGAAAGAATGTCCCACGCATTCCCTGTTCCAAAAGAAGGAACAGAGTATGCTCATCCTCCTCGAAGGCTCAGATTGAGGTATCTAAATATTTGTGGATGGAACCAAGACGAGAAAAATGTAGAGATTGGTAGTATGTTTAAGGAAAGGAACCTGGATGTTTTGGCTCTGAGTGAAACGTAGCTAAAGGGTAAGGGGGAAGAGTGGTTTGGGGATGTCTTGGGAATAAAGTCATGGGTTTGTGATTGGACAAGAGGAAGGGAAGGAGTAGCACTACTCCTGAAACAGGAGTGGTGGGAGCATGTGATAGAATGGAAGAAAGTAAACTGTAGATTGATATTGGTGAAACTGAAAGTGGATGGAGAGAAATGGATCCAGATGGTATCAAAAAACAAAGTACTCATTTCAAGTGTCCAAGAAGAAAAACAAAGTAATTACATCTGCAATAACACCTTGGGACAGAGCAAAAAGAAATCAAACAAAAATCAAAGCCCATCAACTCCTCTAGTCTTAACGCTACATCGCTAACGCGGGAAATATCGAATGTGTGTTTGATGACGTATTTGTACATATGGCGGTAAGGGCGTCCTGCACATGAGGGCCGCCCTATATTTCCTCCGTTTTTCTCACCACCATATTGTCTCTCTCCAAACACACCTTTAAGGTTTCTTTAAGGTCATCATTAGGAATTAAACATATAACAAAAACTTGTTAATAGAATAAATATATATGAAAAACACGCTATACTTCGCCTCAAATATCACTCTTTTCACTCACCCTTAGACTTCAGCCTCTTCACAATTCGCCACGAAATTCATCCTCAGACTCCTACCTTTCAGCTTCGTTTTCAAACTGATCGTCAGACTTGTGTCGTCCAACTTGGTTGTCATCATTGTGGGATGAAGTTCTTGGCCGTTGTAAGTTGCTGTACTGGTGGTGACGATTTCCTCTGGGTCTAATGAGCCTATGTATATGAGACACTGCCCTGTCGACGTCTCCCTCCCATCCAAGGACATGTATGTCCTTATAATCTTCACGTTTGTTGGGGACGTAGATGTCGACACAATGTTTCTTCCTAATACCGTCGACTGTCTTGCCAGCCCTGCCGATGATCTTGCTATGCAGTTTCTCATCAACAGACAGCATATCCAGTACATGACCAGATGGCCACAGTCTGGAGGGACGGTCTCGGTAGCTGACATCAGACACCAGAGAGAAAAGGTCCACTTCAGTAGGTTGATACAGCTGGAGTTCTTGCTGTATGTCCAGGCAGGCGTGAGTGACTGGTTCCCGATCACCTGTTATCACTATATAGTTCTTATCATCACCGGGGAACGTAATGTTGACTTTGTAGAAGTCCTGTATGGATGGAACGTTGATCTTAAGGTACTCATGTTCTGCGAGTGGCACCTCCATCCATTCTGTCCACCTTCTCTGTCGAGATGGGACACGCTTACGTTCCTTGGGTGATGGGACAGGCTTCTTTTCCTTGGGAACCTTGGGTGATGGAACAGGCTGCCGTTCCTTGGTTGATGGGACAGGCTGCCGTTCCTTTCCTGATGGGACAGGCTGCCGTTCCTTAGAAACCTTGGGTGATGGGACAGGCTTCTTCTCCTTGGAAACCTTGGTTGATGGGACAGGCTGCCGTTCCTTAGAAACCTTGGGTGATGGGACAGGCTGCCGTTCCTTGGGAACCTTGGTTGATGGGACAGGCTGCCGTTCCTTGGGTGATGGAACAGGCTGCCGTTCCTTGGAAACCTTAGGTGATGGGACAGGCTGCCGTTCCTTGGGTGATGGGACAGGCTGCCGTTCCTTGGGAACCTTGGTTGATGGGACAGGCTGCCGTTCCTTGGGAACCTAGGGTGATGGGACAGGCTGCCGTTCCTTGGGAACCTTGGTTGATGGGACAGGCTGCCGTTCCTTGGGAACCTAAGGTGATGGGACAGGCTGCCGTTCCTTGGGAACCTTGGGTGATGGGACAGGCTGCCGTTCCTTGGGAACCTTGGTTGATGGGATAGGCTGCCGTTCCTTGGGAACCTTGGTTGATGGGACAGGCTGCCGTTCCTTGGAAACCTTCGGTGATGGAACAGGAGTCTTTTCCTTGGGAACCTTGGGTGATGGGACAGGCTGCCGTTCCTTGGGAACCTTGGTTGATGGGACAGGCTGCTGTTCCTTGGGTGATGGGACAGGCTGCCGTTCCTTGGAAACCTTCGGTGATGGAACAGGAGTCTTTTCCTTGGGAACCTTGGGTGATGGGACAGGCTGCCGTTCCTTGGGTGATGGGATAGGCTTCCCTTCCTTGGGTGTTGGTGCAGGTATTTGTTTCTTGGGCGGTTGTACAGCTTCTCTAGTCACCTGCTGGACTGGAGAAGGTGCAACAGTTGCCCTAACCTTCCTCACCAAGAAGGCCATCACCCAGGAGGCCATATGCTTCACCAGTGCCATTTGAGCACAAAGGTAAATGCTGGCGTAAACGACCACCGCCAGACCCAGGAAGAAGCTGACCAACACCTGCAGCAGGAGGGTCATGTTCCTGGGCTCCTCCACGGGCTGGGACACAAGGTCCTCAAGGATCCGCACGTTCTTCATGAGACGGAAAAGACGCCGTGCATCACCCAAGGACGGGGTGGAGACGTGTGATGCCGTCTCCACCGGTGAGGTGAAGTCCTTCACCTTCACCAGACCCAAGAGAGGGAGTCGGAGGGCGTACTGGTGTATGTGTCTTTCCTCCAGGATAGAGAGCAGCTTCCTCTGCTAATTGACGAGGACGTTGGACAGGAACCAGGGCACGATCACGCTCAGGACCACGAGGCACACAGCCACCAAAGTGCAACAGTAGATTATTTTATATTTATTCATTTTCATTTCAAATAATAATTAGTGGTTTTACTAAGACGGAAGATAAGACATTTCGCAAGAAAGAGAATATGATGGTCGAAGAGCCAGGAATTGCAGGGTGGCGGTGGCGGAGGAGGAGGAGGAGGAGGTGATGATAGTTCTTTGTCCACCTTCAAGAGCGTGTTAGAGAAGATCATCATGACTACACCTTGTTCACTCAGATCTGATAGCTGGGACAGAGAAACGTTGGAGTTAAGATGGCTGATTGGCTCATGCATCACCCAGGAAGCGAGGTAAATCTACGATATTTCTTAACACTGATGTATTCTTAATTGTAACTTGTTTACAGTATAGGAAGAGGGTGAGGATCTGCATAGGAAGTATGCCGTTGTTGGGGAACATTGGAGTTGGTTATAACGTTATGTAGGACAGTGTTAGCAGCTTTGATGCACTACACCGGGTTATAGTGATGGGTGATTTGAATGAAAAGGTGAGTAATATGGAAGTTGAGGGAATAATTGGTGTACATGGGGTGTTCAGAGTTGTAAATGGAAATGGTGAAGAATGAAAGAGAGAGATTTACACGTGTTGCTTCGTCTCTTTAACCTTGAACATTTGTACTATGCCTCTCTTCCTGTGTACAGATGTATTACATATGCTTTGTGAGGAATTACATATGCAGAAGTAATTAGCATACATGAATCTATCGATGTGTTATGTGTGATACTCTAGTTTCCTATTAATGTTTATATACAACAATACAATGAACAATAGGACATGGTGGCGGCAAGAAGGCTAATATTTCCCAATATATTCATGTACTCATGTACTGTGTGATCATTACATGAGGAAAATGAGAAAGTTACCGAATAGGAAAGATATCTAATAGTCTTTCAAAAGTGGAATGTGTTCCATCAGTATAAAGAAATATATGAAAGACTATCCCTAAGGATAGGGGAGAAAGAATGTCCCACGCATTCCCTGTTCCAAAAGAAGGAACAGAGTATGCTCATCCTCCTCGAAGGCTCAGATTGAGGTATCTAAATATTTGTGGATGGAACCAAGACGAGAAAAATGTAGAGATTGGTAGTATGTTTAAGGAAAGGAACCTGGATGTTTTGGCTCTGAGTGAAACGTAGCTAAAGGGTAAGGGGGAAGAGTGGTTTGGGGATGTCTTGGGAATAAAGTCATGGGTTTGTGATTGGACAAGAGGAAGGGAAGGAGTAGCACTACTCCTGAAACAGGAGTGGTGGGAGCATGTGATAGAATGGAAGAAAGTAAACTGTAGATTGATATTGGTGAAACTGAAAGTGGATGGAGAGAAATGGATCCAGATGGTATCAAAAAACAAAGTACTCATTTCAAGTGTCCAAGAAGAAAAACAAAGTAATTACATCTGCAATAACACCTTGGGAAAGAGCAAAAAGAAATCAAACAAAAATCAAAGCCCATCAACTCCTCTAGTCTTAACGCTACCTCGCTAACGCGGGAAATATCGAATGTGTGTTTGATGACGTATTTGTACATATGGCGGTAAGGGCGTCCTGCACATGAGGGCCGCCCTATATTTCCTCCGTTTTTCTCACCACCATATTGTCTCTCTCCAAACACACCTTTAAGGTTTCTTTAAGGTCATCATTAGGAATTAAACATATAACAAAAACTTGTTAATAGAATAAATATATATGAAAAACACGCTATACTTCGCCTCAAATATCACTCTTTTCACTCACCCTTAGACTTCAGCCTCTTCACAATTCGCCACGAAATTCATCCTCAGACTCCTACCTTTCAGCTTCGTTTTCAAACTGATCGTCAGACTTGTGTCGTCCAACTTGGTTGTCATCATTGTGGGATGAAGTTCTTGGCCGTTGTAAGTTGCTGTACTGGTAGTGACGATTTCCTCTGGGTCTAATGAGCCTATGTATATGAGACACTGCCCTGTCGACGTCTCCCTCCCATCCAAGGACATGTATGTCCTTATAATCTTCACGTTTGTTGGGGACGTAGATGTCGACACAATGTTTCTTCCTAATACCGTCGACTGTCTTGCCAGCCCTGCCGATGATCTTGCTATGCAGTTTCTCATCAACAGACAGCATATCCAGTACATGACCAGATGGCCACAGTCTGGAGGGACGGTCTCGGTAGCTGACATCAGACACCAGAGAGAAAAGGTCCACTTCAGTAGGTTGATACAGCTGGAGTTCTTGCTGTATGTCCAGGCAGGCGTGAGTGACTGGTTCCCGATCACCTGTTATCACTATATAGTTCTTATCATCACCGGGGAACGTAATGTTGACTTTGTAGAAGTCCTGTATGGATGGAACGTTGATCTTAAGGTACTCATGTTCTGCGAGTGGCACCTCCATCCATTCTGTCCACCTTCTCTGTCGAGATGGGACACGCTTACGTTCCTTGGGTGATGGGACAGGCTTCTTTTCCTTGGGAACCTTGGGTGATGGAACAGGCTGCCGTTCCTTGGTTGATGGGACAGGCTGCCGTTCCTTAGAAACCTTGGGTGATGGGACAGGCTTCTTTTCCTTGGGAACCTTGGGTGATGGAACAGGCTGCCGTTCCTTGGTTGATGGGACAGGCTGCCGTTCCTTTCCTGATGGGACAGGCTGCCGTTCCTTAGAAACCTTGGGTGATGGGACAGGCTTCTTCTCCTTGGAAACCTTGGTTGATGGGACAGGCTGCCGTTCCTTGGGTGATGGGACAGGCTGCCGTTCCTTGGAAACCTTGGGTGATGGGACAGGCTGCCGTTCCTTGGGAACCTTGGTTGATGGGACAGGCTGCCGTTCCTTGGGAACCTTGGTTGATGGGACAGGCTGCCGTTCCTTGGGAACCTTGGTTGATGGGACAGGCTGCCGTTCCTTGGTTGATGGGACAGGCTGCCGTTCCTTGGGAACCTTGGTTGATGGGACAGGCTGCCGTTCCTTGGGAACCTTGGTTGATGGGACAGGCTGCCGTTCCTTGGGTGATGGGACAGGAGTCTCTTCCTTGGGAACCTTGGTTGATGGGACAGGATTCTTTCCCTTGGGAACCTTGGGAGATGGAACAGGCTGCCGTTCCTTGGAAACCTTCGGTGATGGAACAGGAGTCTTTTCCTTGGGAACCTTGGTTGATGGAACAGGAGTCTTTTCCTTGGGAACCTTGGGAGATGGAACAGGCTGCCGTTCCTTGGGTGATGGGATAGGCTTCCCTTCCTTGGGTGTTGGTGCAGGTATTTGTTTCTTGGGCGGTTGTACAGCTTCTCTAGTCACCTGCTGGACTGGAGAAGGTGCAACAGTTGCCCTAACCTTCCTCACCAAGAAGGCCATCACCCAGGAGGCCATATGCTTCACCAGTGCCATTTGAGCACAAAGGTAAATGCTGGCGTAAACGACCACCGCCAGACCCAGGAAGCAGCTGACCAACACCTGCAGGAGGAGGGTCATGTTCCTGGGCTCCTCCACGGGCTGGGACACAAGGTCCTCAAGGATCCGCACGTTCTTCATGAGGCGGAAAAGACGCCGTGCATCACCCAAGGACGGGGTGGAGACGTGTGATGCCGTCTCCACCGGTGAGGTGAAGTCCTTCACCTTCACCAGACCCAAGAGAGGGAGTCGGAGAGCGTACTGGTGTATGTGTCTTTCCTCCAGGATAGAGATCAGCTTCCTCTGCTAATTGACGAGGACGTTGGACAGGAACCAGGGCACGATCACGCTCAGGACCACGAGGCACACAGCCACCAAAGTGCAACAGTAGATTATTTTATATTTATTCATTTTCATTTCAAATAATAATTAGTGGTTTTACTAAGACGGAAGATGAGACATTTCGCAAGAAAGAGAATATGATGGTCGAAGAGCCAGGAATTGCAGGGTGGCGGTGGCGGAGGAGGAGGAGGAGGAGGTGATGATAGTTCTTTGTCCACCTTCAGGAGCGTGTTAGAGAAGATCATCATGACTACACCTTGTTCACTCAGATCTGATAGCTGGGACATAGAAACGTTGGAGTTAAGATGGCTCATTGGCTCATGCAACACCCAGGAAGCGAGGTAAATCTACGACATTTCTTAACACTGATGTATTCATAATTGTAACTTGTTTACAGTATAGGAAGAGGGTGAGGATCTGCATAGGAAGTATGCCGTTGTTGGGCAACATTGGAGTTATAGTGATGGGTGATTTGAATGAAAAGGTGAGTAATATGGAAGTTGAGGGAATAATTGGTGTACATGGGGTGTTCAGAGTTGTAAATGGAAATGGTGAAGAAAGAAAGAGAGAGAGTTTTACACGTGTTGCTTCGTCTCTTTAACCTTGAACATTTGTACTATGCCTCTCTTCCTGTGTACAGATGTATTACATATGCTTTGTGAGGAATTACATATGCAGAAGTAATTAGCATACATGAATCTATCGATGTGTTATGTGTGATACTCTAGTTTCCTATTAATGTTTATATACAACAATACAATGAACAATAGGACATGGTGGCGGCAAGAAGGCTAATATTTCCCAATATATTCATGTACTCATGTACTGTGTGATCATTACATGAGGAAAATGAGAAAGTTACCGAATAGGAAAGATATCTAATAGTCTTTCAAAAGTGGAATGTGTTCCATCAGTATAAAGAAATATATGAAAGACTATCCCTAAGGATAGGGGAGAAAGAATGTCCCACGCATTCCCTGTTCCAAAAGAAGGAACAGAGTATGCTCATCCTCCTCGAAGGCTCAGATTGAGGTATCTAAATATTTGTGGATGGAACCAAGACGAGAAAAATGTAGAGATTGGTAGTATGTTTAAGGAAAGGAACCTGGATGTTTTGGCTCTGAGTGAAACGTAGCTAAAGGGTAAGGGGGAAGAGTGGTTTGGGGATGTCTTGGGAATAAAGTCATGGGTTTGTGATTGGACAAGAGGAAGGGAAGGAGTAGCACTACTCCTGAAACAGGAGTGGTGGGAGCATGTGATAGAATGGAAGAAAGTAAACTGTAGATTGATATTGGTGAAACTGAAAGTGGATGGAGAGAAATGGATCCAGATGGTATCAAAAAACAAAGTACTCATTTCAAGTGTCCAAGAAGAAAAACAAAGTAGTTAAATCTGCAATAACACCTTGGGAAAGAGCAAAAAGAAATCAAACAAAAATCAAAGCCCATCAACTCCTCTAGTCTTAACGCTACATCGCTAACGCGGGAAATATCGAATGTGTGTTTGATGACGTATTTGTACATATGGCGGTAAGGGCGTCCTGCACATGAGGGCCGCCCTATATTTCCTCCGTTTTTCTCACCACCATATTGTCTCTCTCCAAACACACCTTTAAGGTTTCTTTAAGGTCATCATTAGGAATTAAACATATAACAAAAACTTGTTAATAGAATAAATATATATGAAAAACACGCTATACTTCGCCTCAAATATCACTCTTTTCACTCACCCTTAGACTTCAGCCTCTTCACAATTCGCCACGAAATTCATCCTCAGACTCCTACCTTTCAGCTTCGTTTTCAACTGATCGTCAGACTTGTGTCGTCCAACTTGGTTGTCATCATTGTGGGATGAAGTTCTTGGCCGTTGTAAGTTGCTGTACTGGTGGTGACGATTTCCTCTGGGTCTAATGAGCCTATGTATATGAGACACTGCCCTGTCGACGTCTCCCTCCCATCCAAGGACATGTATGTCCTTATAATCTTCACGTTTGTTGGGGACGTAGATGTCGACACAATGTTTCTTCCTAATACCGTCGACTGTCTTGCCAGCCCTGCCGATGATCTTGCTATGCAGTTTCTCATCAACAGACAGCATATCCAGTACATGACCAGATGGCCACAGTCTGGAGGGACGGTCTCGGTAGCTGACATCAGACACCAGAGAGAAAAGGTCCACTTCAGTAGGTTGATACAGCTGGAGTTCTTGCTGTATGTCGAGGCAGGCGTGAGTGACTGGTTCCCGATCACCTGTTATCACTATATAGTTCTTATCATCACCGGGGAACGTAATGTTGACTTTGTAGAAGTCCTGTATGGATGGAACGTTGATCTTAAGGTACTCATGTTCTGCGAGTGGCACCTCCATCCATTCTGTCCACCTTCTCTGTCGAGATGGGACACGCTTACGTTCCTTGGGTGATGGGACAGGCTTCTCTTCCTTGGGAACCTTGGGTGATGGAACAGGCTGCCGTTCCTTGGTTGATGGGACAGGCTGCCGTTCCTTTGCTGATGGGACAGGCTGCCGTTCCTTAGAAACCTTGGGTGATGGGACAGGCTTCTTCTCCTTGGAAACCTTGGTTGATGGGACAGGCTGCCGTTCCTTGGGAACCTTGGTTGATGGGACAGGCTGCCGTTCCTTGGGTGATGGGACAGGCTGCCGTTCCTTGTAAACCTTGGGTGATGGGACAGGCTGCCGTTCCTTGGGAACCTTGGTTGATGGGACAGGCTGCCGTTCCTTGGGAACCTTGGTTGATGAGACAGGCTGCCGTTCCTTGGGAACCTTGGTTGATGGGACAGGCTGCCGTTCCTTGGTTGATGGGACAGGCTGCCGTTCCTTGGGAACCTTGGGTGATGGGACAGGCTGCCGTTCCTTGGGAACCTTGGTTGATGGGACAGGCTGCCGTTCCTTGGGTGATGGGACAGGAGTCTTTTCCTTGGGAACCTTGGTTGATGGGACAGGATTCTTTCCCTTGGGAACCTTGGGAGATGGAACAGGCTGCCGTTCCTTGGAAACCTTCGGTGATGGAACAGGAGTCTTTTCCTTGGGAACCTTGGTTGATGGAACAGGAGTCTTTTCCTTGGGAACCTTGGGAGATGGAACAGGCTGCCGTTCCTTGGGTGATGGGATAGGCTTCCCTTCCTTGGGTGTTGGTGCAGGTATTTGTTTCTTGGGCGGTTGTACAGCTTCTCTAGTCACCTGCTGGACTGGAGAAGGTGCAACAGTTGCCCTAACCTTCCTCACCAAGAAGGCCATCACCCAGGAGGCCATATGCTTCACCAGTGCCATTTGAGCACAAAGGTAAATGCTGGCGTAAACGACCACCGCCAGACCCAGGAAGAAGCTGACCAACACCTGCAGTAGGAGGGTCATGTTCCTGGGCTCCTCCACGGGCTGGGACACAAGGTCCTCAAGGATCCGCACGTTCTTCATGAGGCGGAAAAGACGCCGTGCATCACCCAAGGACGGGGTGGAGACGTGTGATGCCGTCTCCACCGGTGAGGTGAAGTCCTTCACCTTCACCAGACCCAAGAGAGGGAGTCGGAGGGCGTACTGGTGTATGTGTCTTTCCTCCAGGATAGAGATCAGCTTCCTCTGCTAATTGACGAGGACGTTGGACAGGAACCAGGGCACGATCACGCTCAGGACCACGAGGCACACAGCCACCAAAGTGCAACAGTAGATTATTTTATATTTATTCATTTTCATTTCAAATAATAATTAGTGGTTATACTTAGACGGAAGATGAGACGTTTCGCAAGAAAGAGAATATGATGGTCGAAGAGCCAGGAATTGCAGGGTGGCGGTGGCGGAGGAGGAGGAGGTGATGATATTTCTTTGTCCACCTTCAGGAGCGTGTTAGAGAAGATCATCATGACTACACCTTGTTCACTCAGATCTGATAGCTGGGACATAGAAACGTTGGAGTTAAGATGGCTCATTGGCTCATGCAACACCCAGGAAGCGAGGTAAATCTACGATATTTCTTAACACTGATGTATTCATAATTGTAACTTGTTTACAGTATAGGAAGAGGGTGAGGATCTGCATAGGAAGTATGCCGTTGTTGGGCAACATTGGAGTTGGTTATAACGTTATGTAGGACAGTGTTAGCAGCTTTGATGCACTACACCGGGTTATAGTGATGGGTGATTTGAATGAAAAGGTGAGTAATATGGAAGTTGAGGGAATAATTGGTGTACATGGGGTGTTCAGAGTTGTAAATGGAAATGGTGAAGAAAGAAAGAGAGAGAGTTTTACACGTGTTGCTTCGTCTCTTTAACCTTGAACATTTGTACTATGCCTCTCTTCCTGTGTACAGATGTATTACATATGCTTTGTGAGGAATTACATATGCAGAGGTAATTAGCATACATGAATCTATCGATGTGTTATGTGTGATACTCTAGTTTCCTATTAATGTTTATATACAACAATACAATGAACAATAGGACATGGTGGCGGCAAGAAGGCTAATATTTCCCAATATATTCATGTACTCATGTACTGTGTGATCATTACATGAGGAAAATGAGAAAGTTACCGAATAGGAAAGATATCTAATAGTCTTTCAAAAGTGGAATGTGTTCCATCAGTATAAAGAAATATATGAAAGACTATCCCTAAGGATAGGGGAGAAAGAATGTCCCACGCATTCCCTGTTCCAAAAGAAGGAACAGAGTATGCTCATCCTCCTCGAAGGCTCAGATTGAGGTATCTAAATATTTGTGGATGGAACCAAGACGAGAAAAATGTAGAGATTGGTAGTATGTTTAAGGAAAGGAACCTGGATGTTTTGGCTCTGAGTGAAACGTAGCTAAAGGGTAAGGGGGAAGAGTGGTTTGGGGATGTCTTGGGAATAAAGTCATGGGTTTGTGATTGGACAAGAGGAAGGGAAGGAGTAGCACTACTCCTGAAACAGGAGTGGTGGGAGCATGTGATAGAATGGAAGAAAGTAAACTGTAGATTGATATTGGTGAAACTGAAAGTGGATGGAGAGAAATGGATCCAGATGGTATCAAAAAACAAAGTACTCATTTCAAGTGTCCAAAGAGAAAAACAAAGTAATTACATCTGCAATAACACCTTGGGACAGAGCAAAAAGAAATCAAACAAAAATCAAAGCCCATCAACTCCTCTAGTCTTAACGCTACATCGCTAACGCGGGAAATATCGAATGTGTGTTTGATGACGTATTTGTACATATGGCGGTAAGGGCGTCCTGCACATGAGGGCCGCCCTATATTTCCTCCGTTTTTCTCACCACCATATTGTCTCTCTCCAAACACACCTTTAAGGTTTCTTTAAGGTCATCATTAGGAATTAAACATATAACAAAAACTTGTTAATAGAATTAATATATATGAAAAACACGCTATACTTCGCCTCAAATATCACTCTTTTCACTCACCCTTAGACTTCAGCCTCTTCACAATTCGCCACGAAATTCATCCTCAGACTCCTACCTTTCAGCTTCGTTTTCAAACTGATCGTCAGACTTGTGTCGTCCAACTTGGTTGTCATCATTGTGGGATGAAGTTCTTGGCCGTTGTAAGTTGCTGTACTGGTGGTGACGATTTCCTCTGGGTCTAATGAGCCTATGTATATGAGACACTGCCCTGTCGACGTCTCCCTCCCATCCAAGGACATGTATGTCCTTATAATCTTCACGTTTGTTGGGGACGTAGATGTCGACACAATGTTTCTTCCTAATACCGTCGACTGTCTTGCCAGCCCTGCCGATGATCTTGCTATGCAGTTTCTCATCAACAGACAGCATATCCAGTACATGACCAGATGGCCACAGTCTGGAGGGACGGTCTCGGTAGCTGACATCAGACACCAGAGAGAAAAGGTCCACTTCAGTAGGTTGATACAGCTGGAGTTCTTGCTGTATGTCCAGGCAGGCGTGAGTGACTGGTTCCCGATCACCTGTTATCACTATATAGTTCTTATCATCACCGGGGAACGTAATGTTGACTTTGTAGAAGTCCTGTATGGATGGAACGTTGATCTTAAGGTACTCATGTTCTGCGAGTGGCACCTCCATCCATTCTGTCCACCTTCTCTGTCGAGATGGGACACGCTTACGTTCCTTGGGTGATGGGACAGGCTTCTTTTCCTTGGGAACCTTGGGTGATGGAACAGGCTGCCGTTCCTTGGTTGATGGGACAGGCTGCCGTTCCTTTCCTGATGGGACAGGCTGCCGTTCCTTAGAAACCTTGGGTGATGGGACAGGCTTCTTCTCCTTGGAAACCTTGGTTGATGGGACAGGCTGCCGTTCCTTAGAAACCTTGGGTGATGGGACAGGCTTCTTCTCCTTGGAAACCTTGGTTGATGGGACAGGCTGCCGTTCCTTGGGAACATTGGTTGATGGGACAGGCTGCCGTTCCTTGGGTGATGGGACAGGCTGCCGTTCCTTGGGAACCTTGGTTGATGGGACAAGCTGCCGTTCCTTGGGAACCTTGGTTGATGGGACAGGCTGCCGTTCCTTGGGAACCTTGGTTGATGGGACAGGCTGCCGTTCCTTGGTTGATGGGACAGGCTGCCGTTCCTCGGGAACCTTGGGTGATGGGACAGGCTGCCGTTCCTTGGGAACCTTGGTTGATGGGACAGGCTGCCGTTCCTTGGAAACCTTGGGTGATGGAACAGGAGTCTTTCCTTGGGAACCTTGGGTGATGGGACAGGCTGCCGTTCCTTGGGAACCTTGGTTGATGGGACAGGCTGCTGTTCCTTGGGTGATGGGACAGGCTGCCGTTCCTTGGAAACCTTCGGTGATGGAACAGGAGTCTTTTCCTTGGGAACCTTGGTTGATGGAACAGGAGTCTTTTCCTTGGGAACCTTGGGAGATGGAACAGGCTGCCGTTCCTTGGGTGATGGGATAGGCTTCCCTTCCTTGGGTGTTGGTGCAGGTATTTGTTTCTTGGGCGGTTGTACAGCTTCTCTAGTCACCTGCTGGACTGGAGAAGGTGCAACAGTTGCCCTAACCTTCCTCACCAAGAAGGCCATCACCCAAGAGGCCATATGCTTCACCAGTGCCATTTGAGCACAAAGGTAAATGCTGGCGTAAACGACCACCGCCAGACCCAGGAAGAAGCTGACCAACACCTGCAGCAGGAGGGTCATGTTCCTGGGCTCCTCCACGGGCTGGGACACAAGGTCCTCAAGGATCCGCACGTTCTTCATGAGGCGGAAAAGACGCCGTGCATCACCCAAGGACGGGGTGGAGACGTGTGATGCCGTCTCCACCGGTGAGGTGAAGTCCTTCACCTTCACCAGACCCAAGAGAGGGAGTCGGAGGGCGTACTGGTGTATGTGTCTTTCCTCCAGGATAGAGATCAGCTTCCTCTGCTAATTGACGAGGACGTTGGACAGGAACCAGGGCACGATCACGCTCAGGACCACGAGGCACACAGCCACCAAAGTGCAACAGTAGATTATTTTATATTTATTCATTTTCATTTCAAATAATAATTAGTGGTTTTACTTAGACGGAAGATGAGACATTTCGCAAGAAAGAGAATATGATGGTCGAAGAGCCAGGAATTGCAGGGTGGCGGTGGCGGAGGAGGAGGAGGAGGAGGTGATGATAGTTCTTTGTCCACCTTCAGGAGCGTGTTAGAGAAGATCATCATGACTACACCTTGTTCACTCAGATCTGATAGCTGGGACATAGAAACGTTGGAGTTAAGATGGCTGATTGGCTCATGCAACACCCAGGAAGCAAGGTAAATCTACGATATTTCTTAACACTGATGTATTCATAATTGTAACTTGTTTACAGTATAGGAAGAGGGTGAGGATCTGCATAGGAAGTATGCCGTTGTTGGGCAACATTGGAGTTGGTTATAACGTTATGTAGGACAGTGTTAGCAGCTTTGATGCACTACACCGGGTTATAGTGATGGGTGATTTGAATGCAAAGGGGAGTAATATGGAAGTTGAGGGAATAATTGGTGTACATGGGGTGTTCAGAGTTGTAAATGGAAATGGTGAAGAGCTTGTAACGGCCCTTGTCACCATCAAGCTACTTGTATGTATGAGCGTCAGTGAAGCCCCTAAAATGCTCTTCAACCCAAGAGCATCAACCGATGGATAACGTTCCCACCGCCACCTGTGTTGCAATGCTCTCTCTCTCTCTCTCTCTCTCTCTCTCTCTCTCTCTCTCTCTCTCTCTCTCTCTGTCTCTCTCTTTCTCTCTCTCTCTCTCTCTCTCTCTCTCTCTCTCTCTCTCTCTCTCTCTCTCTCTCTCTCTCTCTCTCTCTCTCTCTCACACACACACAGACACGGGCCTGATGGTCCTCAGTATCTGGTGGTGGCCGGTAATGGCGCACAACTCAACTTCCAGTGTGACTAACAGATACCTCAACACACACGACTGGCAACACTTGCGGGTCACTTGCCTTGCCGGCGAGAGAGGGATGCAGAATGTGTTGAAGGGAAAGAGGACAGAAATAGGGTAGCGTGTTGAGGGAAGAGTAGGAAAAAAAACAAAAAGGAGCAGACTCAATTGTTCAATTTCATGACGAGGTTACACACTGACTTGCTTTGGGCGTAAAGCAGAAGGCACCTCTCCCTCTGGCTCAACAGTCGGCAGTAAAGGAAAATAATAAGAAACATGATGTAATATCGGGTCAAACAACGCATCCCGTGCCAAGCAGAACCACCGCTCTACTTATGTAACCTTCGAAATAGATCGAGTCTCATCGAAAAGCATTTTACGTTAACGCTCTGAGTATACGCAATGGAATCTCGGAGTTAGAGACAACAGCGTTTGAAGGAAATTATGAAACGATTGATTTTGAAGGAAATTATGAAATGATTGATTTTGAAGGAAATTATCAAATGATTGCTTTTGAGGGAAATTATGAAATGGTTGCTTTTAAGGGAAATTATGAAATAATTGCTTTTGATGGAAATTATGAAATGATTTGAAGGAAATTATGAAATGATTGCTTTTGAGAGAAATCATGAAATGATTGCTTTTGAAGGAAACTATGAAATAATTGCTTTTGAAGGAAATTATGAAATATTTGCTTTTGAGGAAAATTATGAAATGATTGCTTTTGAAGGAAATTATGAAATGATTGCTATCTCCGACTCCTAGGTAGACATCCACAATCGAGATGTCCTATAAATATCAATTAATAATGATAATCAACTGCTACATAGATCTTAACTGTGTTAGAGAGGGTGACACGTCAGCTGAGCTAACCTAGCCAGACCAGCGAACTAGGCATCTCCCTCCCCCTGCAGCAGGTGGGCCCAAGACGAGACAAGGTCCCATCATGCGAGGCGCCTAGTCCTCTTAACCGTATATGGTGGGTATAGTCTCCTCTGTACGACTAGTTGGTGACTGAAAACGATCGTTTATGTTGTTAATGGCTCGTTACGATCACGTCTCGGGGTAGTAGTAGTACAACTGATGTCCTGCACGTTGATAATTGCTTATCCTACATTGCTGTAGGCACAGACGCAGTAGAATACGAGTTAAGAAGCCACAGAAGAGGCGTCGAGGTCGTGGGAGAGTGGTGTAGAGTACCGATCACGGTACAGCTCGAGCGGCCGTAGATGTAGCCTCATTAGAAGACTGGACGAGAGGTGGCGCAGGATGACATCGGTGTGGTAGGGTCAAGTGTGGCACTACGGCAGAATGCTGTAGTGTACAGTGCCGATCATGACACCATTGTAGCCTGAGTTTCTTGGTGGCGTATATTGCAGAGGGGCCTGGGTTCGACGCTAGTATGTGGACGTCGATGACCCACAACCAACCTTAGCCCGGTAGATGTGTGCTGTTGAGTGTCGTAGACGGTGCAGCCTGGGTTGAAGGTGGAGCAGCTACACATACAGGCACACAGCAGGAGGAGGTCGTGGAGATAAAGCTATGCTGCTGCCTGATCATGATCTGGTTATATAGCACATGGGCTGCAGTCACGTGCAGGAGGACCCACGCTTGAACAGTCTCACCACCAGATTTGGTGGTGAGGAAGGGAACACCTCCAGGGCAAATGTATCTTATAAAATACTAATGTTCATTTCCCCAGGGTTGACTCGGGCAGAGAGAGAGAAGAGAGAAGAAAAAAAAGTTTTACGTTGTTCCGTAACGATTCATTCACTCCCATCAAGCCACGATGGTATCAAATACATATTTACAGGTGCATGTGACAACTTAATAGACGACAATCAAGCTACGAATTAAAAAAGAATTTCCTCCCTCAGTCAGGGTGTTAAAATCCACTTACAGACGATTCACTTGGAAGGAGCTAATTTTTTAGACGATTTTTATGGGGACCTGATTCTCTGGCTTGAGGAAGAGGAGGTCCAGGGTGTTTATTTTCTTTTTATGCTATCTGAGACAACGCGGACAAATGATTGCCAATATATATATATATATATATATATATATATATATATATATATATATATATATATATATATATATATATATATATATATATATATATATATATATATATATATATATATATATATATATATATATATATATGCCATTTCCTGTGTTAGCGAGGTAGTGTCAAGAACAGAGGACTGAGCCTTACAGGGAATACCCTTACTTGGCTTTATCGACCAGGTCTTAGGGAAGGATAAGTAGCTGTTAACTGTGGACCAGCTCCCCCACAACCAGGATTCGAACCTGCACGGATTCGACACCCCACCCCTGGGCGGCCCGTGAATGAGACACGGTCAACAACGCTAACCACGACACCACGGAGGCCCATCTTCTCAGACGTGACCTGGTTCGAATCCATTCTGAAGGTGGAGGCAGTTTTCAAATGACTCTACCAGGTCTTTCCTGAGCTGACTTAGACTGTCTCTAATCTAACTAGGCTGATGTGATGAGTGTTGCAACTTTCTACGGTTGACCTGGTGGACGTGGTATACTTCCCTGGGTTGACCTGGTGGACGTGGTATACTTCCCTTGGTTGAGCTGGTGGACGTGGTATACTTCCCTGGGTTGAGCTGATGGACGTGGTATACTTCCCTTGGTTGAGCTGGTGGACGTGGTATACTTCCCTGGGTTGAGCTGGTGGACGTGGTATACTTCCCTGGGTTGAGCTGGTGGACGTGGTATACTTCCCTGGGTTGAGCTGGTGGACGTGGTATACTTCCCTGGGTTGAGCTGGTGGACGTTTTATACTTCCCTGGGTTGAGCTGGTGGACGTGGTATACTTCCCTGGGTTGAGCTGGTGGACGTGGTATACTTCCCTGGGTTGACCTGGTGGACGTGGTATACTTCCCTGGGTTGACCTGGTGGACGTACATATACTTATAAGCTGACCTGGTGAAGGTTTCCCTCCTCCACTGACATCCTTCACTGGTCCAACTCATCGTACAGACACTCACTGATTGTCTGGTCTTGATAAATGAGGACACATTAAAGACATCCATGGTAGTTACGTACTCAGAACCCTCTGTCATATACCCCCTCCTCCTTGGCCAACCCTAACCACGTTAATTAAACAATAAATTATTTACAATCAATTTATTCCGGGAAGAGAAGATTAATTATTTCTTCCTTAACATGTTCACTCCTCCGTTCTTTCCCTCTCTTGTATATTACTCATTCTGTTCCGGTAACCAACTTATTTTAATTTTCTCCTCCCTACTTCTCCCCTCGTCATCCCAGACTTAATCTCCCATCCTTTCATTCCTCTTCTCTCGTCTTCTGTTTCCAGTATTTCTCTTCCTCCTCCTCCTGCTCCTCCCTTCTCCACTCACATCCTTGTTTACCCTCCCCTTCCCTCCACCCTCAGCCACCAGCACCATAGGTCTGGCTCTACCGTACCTTCGTCGGGACGACAGACAGAGGCTCTGGCTCTTCCATCCTCAGACGACCGGGCGGAATTGTCATAATCTCATCATCCACTCAGAAGTCCCTTTGCTGATTCTTCAGTATGGTAATGATATGGAGATGAGGCGCGGTCCTCCTGACGTGCCTACCCAGACATCTGCTTGCTCATGTTGTCTTTCGGACGAGTCCCTACCGAAATACTGGAGCGTCTTGAAGTAATAAAGGATGACTTTAGGTGTAGATTTAGTAGTATCAAGCTGGCAGGATGGAGATACGTGAATTAAAAGGGAAGTTGATGGTGAGAATCAGAACGGCTTGTGGAGATAAAAGACATCTCAGAGGACAGGGTAGACCGATTCTAATGACACAGTTCTTTCATCCCAAACCCATCTGTTCACATAGGATGTCATGTGGCATCACCAGATACCAGACGCACACACTGGAGAAGTATAGGTGCCGTAATTATTACCTTGTGAGGAGCAGCTGTTTCATATCTTGATAAAAAGTTTTATTCGTCCAAGTATGGAGTACTGCTCACACGTCTGGGGTGGCTCATCCTCCATCCTCTCTATTAACTAGCGTGGATCAAAAGCCTTCCATCTCATTATATTCTCCTGGGATCACCTTACCTTTCCATACGCCGATAACGATGCTGTCCTCACTCTCTATCCTGCAGGTATCATTTTGGCCACTGTTCTCCTGAGCTGTCTGTATGTGTCCTCAGCTCCAGAGGTTGGCAGCCGTGGTGTCTGTATGTGTTCTCAGCCCCAGAGGCTTGCAGCCGTGGTGTCTGTATGTGTTCTCAGCCCCAGAGGCTTGCAGCCGTGGTGTCTGTATGTGTCCTCAGCCCAGAGGTTTGCAGCCGTGGTGTCTGCATGTGTTCTCAGCCCAGAGGTTTGCAGCCGTGGTGTCTGCATGTGTTCTCAGCCCCAGAGGCTTGCAGCCGTGGTGTCTGTATGTGTCCTCAGCCCTAGAGGTTTGCAGCCGTGGTGTCTGCATGTATCCTCAGCCCTAGAGGTTTGCAGCAGTGGTGTCTGTATGTGTCCTCAGCTCCAGAGGTTTGCAGCCGTGGTGTCTGTATGTGTCCTCAGCCCTAGAGGTTTGCAGCAGTGGTGTCTGTATGTGTCCTCAGCCCTAGAGGTTTGCAGCCGTGGTGTCTGTATGTGTCCTCAGCCCAGAGGTTTGCAGCCGTGGTGTCTGCATGTGTTCTCAGCCCCAGAGGCTTGCAGCCGTGGTGTCTGTATGTGTCCTCAGCCCTAGAGGTTTGCAGCCGTGGTGTCTGTATGTGTCCTCAGCCCAGAGGTTTGCAGCCGTGGTGTCTGCATGTGTCCTCAGTCCCAGAGGTTTGCAGCCGTGGCATGTGTTTGGGTGCTGCTTCCCACAGTTTCTATGTGGAGACCGGCCAATCAAAAATTAGCTCTTGTGGTGCCTACCTTTCTTTGTCGAACAGCTAAGTTGTGAAGTTCTCTTCGTTATCTTTAGTTCTCTTCTTCCTGTAAGCTTTTTTTTCTGCACAGGCCTGATTATTTCTTTACCTAAATACATCTTTCCTTCATTCGAGATGGCTTTCACTGAGGCATATTTTTCCCGGGCCACGTCGGTCGCGATACGAAAAAATAATATCAGTTACTCCACAATGTGGAGGAAAGGAAGAAAGTGGTACCCCACTCCAAATAGACAGGATCCACTGGTCTAAGATGCTAAAAATCAGCTTCCAAAGCTTCTTTTAAGGAGCTCTTAGATACCTTTATAGGCACTTGTTTCACTCACAGCTGTCTCCTCTGAGAGATGAGTTGAAGTCCCTTGTTACCATCATGTGGAGAGAGGAACTTACATTTTCTTTACATTCCTTTATATATATATATATATATATATATATATATATATAAAGGAATGTTCGTCTGTTCCTTACGCTACCTTGCCAACGTGGGAAACGGCGAGCAAGTATTGAAAACATCTATCTATCTATTTATCTGAATGTCTATTCATCTCTCTCTCTCTCTCCCTCTCTCTCTCTCTCTCTCTCTCTCTCTCTCTCTCTCTCTCTCTCTCTCTCTAAACACACACACACACACACACACACACACACACATATATCTGGCACATCAGCCCGGTTAGAACTACATTAAAGAAGACTGTTTTCATCTGGGTCACTAGATAGACAGATAGACCAGACAGGCAGACAGAGAGACAGATAAAAATTCGACTAACTAACATCCTTCGTCATCGAAAATATACATCGATCTAACGCACGAAATAGTTCATGTTTATGCCCGTGTATGCACAATGCATGACTGCATATTTGAAAGCGTCCATGCAAGCATTTACATCCGTATTGCATACATTCATCCACTGTCTGTAGGTGTATGACCGTGTTATCTTTAGGAACGATAGTGTCTATGCATTCGTAAATCTTTTCCATTCACATATGACTGTACGGATGCGCGCAGTTCTCGTTGATACAGGATGCGTGACTGCCTGTGTTAACTCTCCGTTCGGTATAGGACCTGGCCACCAGACGAATCCGGTCTTCAACTCAACGGTTGGCATGACCCACCCACCAGCGAGAGGTCTGTAGCTACACAGGATCCTACACATACACACACACACACACACACACACACACACACGCGCGCGCGCGCGCGCGTCCACCAACCCACCGACTTAGTAGCAAGGTCCAACCTAGCCGGTACAGTGACCGATCCTCACGATTTTCAACCTATCTATCCTTATCCACCAGGGACTCAACCTACCCATGATGCAGTTAACCCCCCTTCCACCATTACTCCTAACCACCTAGCCATCTCCTAGTCCATCTAGTCTTCAACCTACCTGCCTAGTCATCCTCCTCTCCACCAGGATTCAATCCAACCACCTAGTAATCCCCGCAGTCCACACTCTACCAACCACTCAACCACCGAGCAATGCCCCCCCACAACTCCCCCAGGCTCTGAACCTACCAGTTCCTCAGCAATGGACCAGCTAGCACTGTTGACGTCCCCATTCCTCCACAATGCCGGGTTCCCACCCAATTTCCCCCAGCCTATCCTCAGCCCATCCCACTCATCATGAGCGCTTCCCTACCCCTCACCTAACCGTCCCTCCTCCACCTCGCCACCTTCCTCTTTCAACCCAGCCTATCCCCCGAGAGTGTTTCATTTCTGACGACAACCATCGGCGGCTGTGAGCTGGCGCTGCTTTTCCGCTGTAGTAATTAGCGCGACGGAAAGACGAGAGAGAGAGAGAGAGAGAGAGAGAGAGAGAGAGAGAGAGAGAGAGAGAGAGAGAGAGAGAGAGAGAGAGAGAGAGAGAGAGAGAGAGAGAGAGAGAGAGAGACAGACAGACAGACAGACAGAGACAGAGAGAGAGAGAGAGAGAGAGAGAGAGAGAGAGAGAGAGAGAGAGGCGGAGGCGGAGACGGAGGAGGAGGAGGAGGAGGTCGTCCACTTGGGGGGGTGACTGATGTGTTCGTGGATCAGATGAAGGCGGTCTGGGCCGGCCCCCGACCACTCCTGTTCCCGTGAGTGTTCTCCTCCTCCTCCTCCTCCTCCTCCCGACAGACTTCATCATCGGAGCAACTGACACCATCACCCTGTGGCTTCCCTCAAGCAGACCGTCTAGACTAATGCCCTCACCAAGTAGTCAAGGATATACCAAAATAAAACTCACATGTAATGTAACGTTATCGGTGTAATCGTCATATTGTAACCTGGGTGCGCTGAGCAGGGTCTGGTCCACAGCTCACAGTATATATATATATATATATATATATATATATATATATATATATATATATATATATATATATATAGCTGTCTCCCGCGTTTGCGAGGTAGCGCAAGGGAACAGACGAACCCACCCCCATACACATGTATATACATACGTCCACACACGCAAATATACATACCTACACAGCTTTCCATGGTTTACCCCAGACGCTTCACATGCCTTGATTCAATCCACTGACAGCACGTCAACCCCGGTATACCACATCGCTCCAATTCACTCTATTCCTTGCCCTCCTTTCACCCTCCAGCATGTTCAGGCCCCGATCACACAAAATCTTTTTCACTCCATCTTTCCACCTCCAATTTGGTCTCCCACTTCTCCTCGTTCCCTCCACCTCCGACACATATATCCTCTCGGTCAATCTTTCCTCACTCATTCTCTCCATGTGCCCAAACCATTTCAAAACACCCTCTTCTGCTCTCTCTCTCTCTCTCTCTCTCTCTCTCTCTCTCTCTCTCTCTCTATATATATATATATATATATATATATATATATATATATATATATATATATATATATATATAATCAGTTATGGATATAACAATTCTGACACTTAATTCACATGAATATTTGAGAATACAATTTTCATTACTGGTCATATCCATCACCGTAATGACCAAGGTGAGATTACACAACAACGCCAATGGAATTAATATAATCACAAGATTACGTGTACATCGATCAAGATTTATTTTTGTCCAGCTTGGGAAAAGTGCGAACGTTTAGAAAATACTTTGTCACATAACAGATAACTGGGTTGTGGTGATGCAACGACTGACGCAAGATTGCGAAAGGTAACTCAAACATGGTGATGACCATGATAACACAGCCTTACCATGATAACCGGCTGCCTCACTATGATAACAAAAGCAGCTTGTTTACTATGATAATAGCTGCCTTACTATGATAACAGCTGCCTTACTATGATAACAGTAGCCTTACTATGATAACAGCTGCCTTACTATGATAACAGCTGCCTTACTATGATAACAGCTGCCTTACTATGATAACAGCAGCCTCACTATGATAACAGCAGCCTCACTATGATAACAGCAGCCTCACTATGATAACAGTAGCCTTACTATGATAACAGCTGCCTTACTATGATAACAGCTGCCTTACTATGATAACAGCTGCCTTACTATGATAACAGCAGCCTCACTATGATAACAGCAGCCTTACTATGATAACAGCAGCCTCACTATGATAACAGCAGCCTCACTATGATAACAGCAGCCTCACTATGATAACAGCAGCCTTACTATGATAACAGCAGCCTCACTATGATAACAGCAGCCTCACTATGATAACAGCTGCCTTACTATGATAACAGCTGCCTTACTATGATAACAGCTGCCTTACTATGATAACAGCTGCCTTACTATGATAACAGCTGCCTTACTATGATAACAGCTGCCTTACTATGATAACAGCAGCCTTACTATGATAACAGCTGCCTTACTATGATAACAGCTGCCTTACTATGATAACAGCTGCCTTACTATGATAACAGCTGCCTTACTATGATAACAGCTGCCTTACTATGTTAACAGCTGCCTTACTATGTTAACAGCTGTCTTACTATGTTAACAGCAGCCTTAATATGACAACAGCTGCCTTACTATGATAACAGCAGCCTTACTATGATAACAGCAGCCTCACTATGATAACAGCAGCCTCACTATGATAACAGCAGCCTTACTATGATAACAGCAGCCTCACTATGATAACAGCAGCCTCACTATGATAACAGCAGCCTCACTATGATAACAGCAGCCTTACTATGTTAACAGCTGTCTTACTATGTTAACAGCTGCCTTACTATGATAACAGCTGCCTTACTATGTTAACAGCAGCCTTACTATGATAACAGCAGCCTTACTATGATAACAGCAGCCTTACTATGATAACAGCTGCCTTACTATGATAACAGCTGCCTTACTATGATAACAGCTGCCTTACTATGATAACAGCAGCCTTACTATGATAACAGCAGCCTTACTATGTTAACAGCTGCCTTACTATGTTAACAGCTGCCTTACTATGTTAACAGCTGCCTTACTATGATAACAGCAGCCTTACTATGTTAACAGCTGCCTTACTATGTTAACAGCTGCCTTACTATGATAACAGCAGCCTTACTATGATAACAGCAGCCTTACTATGTTAACAGCTGCCTTACTATGTTAACAGCTGCCTTACTATGTTAACAGCTGCCTTACTATGATAACAGCAGCCTTACTATGTTAACAGCTGCCTTACTATGTTAACAGCTGCCTTACTATGTTAACAGCTGCCTTACTATGATAACAGCAGCCTTACTATGTTAACAGCTGCCTTACTATGTTAACAGCTGCCTTACTATGATAACAGCAGCCTTACTATGATAACAGCAGCCTTACTATGTTAACAGCTGCCTTACTATGTTAACAGCTGCCTTACTATGATAACAGCAGCCTTACTATGTTAACAGCTGCCTTACTATGTTAACAGCTGCCTTACTATGTTAACAGCTGCCTTACTATGTTAACAGCTGCCTTACTATGATAACAGCAGCCTTACTATGTTAACAGCTGCCTTACTATGTTAACAGCTGCCTTACTATGATAACAGCAGCCTTACTATGTTAACAGCTGCCTTACTATGTTAACAGCTGCCTTACTATGATAACAGCAGCCTTACTATGTTAACAGCTGCCTTACTATGATAACAGCAGCCTTACTATGATAACAGCTGCCTTACTATGATAACAGCTGCCTTACTATGTTAACAGCTGCCTTACTATGATAACAGCTGCCTTACTATGTTAACAGCTGCCTTCCTATGATAACAGCAGCCTTACTATGATAACAGCAGCCTTACTATGTTAACAGCTGCCTTACTATGTTAACAGCTGCCTTACTATGATAACAGCAGCCTTACTATGTTAACAGCTGCCTTACTATGTTAACAGCTGCCTTACTATGTTAACAGCTGCCTTACTATGATAACAGCAGCCTTACTATGTTAACAGCTGCCTTACTATGTTAACAGCTGCCTTACTATGATAACAGCAGCCTTACTATGATAACAGCAGCCTTACTATGTTAACAGCTGCCTTACTATGTTAACAGCTGCCTTACTATGATAACAGCAGCCTTACTATGATAACAGCAGCCTTACTATGATAACAGCTGTCTTACTATGTTAACAGCTGCCTTACTATGTTAACAGCTGCCTTACTATGTTAACAGCTGCCTTACTATGATAACAGCTGCCTTACTATGACAACAGCTGCCTTACTATGCTAACAGCTGCCTTACTATGTTAACAGCTGCCTTACTATGTTAACAGCTGCCTTACTATGATAACAGCTGCCTTACTATGATAACAGCTGCCTTACTATGACAACAGCTGCCTTACTATGCTAACAGCAGGGTTACTATGATAACATCCGCCTCACTACGACAACAGCGACTTTACTGTTAACAACAGGCTCCTCCTCCTCCTCCTCCTCCTCCTCTTCCTCCTCCTCCTCCTTCTCCTCCTCCTCCTCCTCCTCCCTTCCTGCTCGCACGTGTGCCTCACCCTCCCCACCACACAGAGGTAACACCATCTTCCACAAGGCGTCACTGTCAACGATTGTCACACGCTTCCTCCAAGTTACACAGATATAATCACAAGGGTCTGATGGTGTGTGCCTGCCACGACCACCACTCACTCACTCACTCACTCACTCACTCAACACAACACTCTACCATTCACCGTACCAGACATACTCATCAGCAGACTTATCATGCCTCTGTGATTAGAACGTTCACTTTTGTCTCCTTGTTTCTAGATAGCGATAGATAATTCCTTGACATAAAGCTTCACAAGGTCATACATACAGGTAGATAGATAGATAGATGGATAGAGAGAGAGAGAGAGAGAGAGAGAGAGAGAGAGAGAGAGAGAGAGAGAGAGAGAGAGAGAGAGAGAGAGAGAGAGAGAGAGAGAGAGACCCACACATTCCTCTTATTCTCTGTATCATCTTAAGACACTACTTCATCACGCCCCTATACGAGTCATGGAATCTTACGCTACCCAATTTCACATGACGTATGTGTTTACGATATCGTGCCAACCTCTGACAGTTAGGAACACATCCATCGCTACGTCAGTCCCCTAAAAAAAAAAAATTTCCCACCTTAACAGTGAATGTTTTTGGGACGAACACCAGTGATGGGATGAGCCACCACACAGAGTAAGGGCCTGGATATAAAGATCCAAGAGGATAAACCTACTTCATGAACCTGCTTATGAGAGAGACTTGGCGAGTCGAGATACGACGCAGCCTGTCGCTGTAGTACTTACGACGTAGCCTGTCGCAGTAGTACTTACGACGTAGCCTGTCGCTGTAGTACTTACGACGTAGCCTGTCGCTGTAGTACTACATAAGCCTGTCGCTGTAGTACTTACGACGTAGCCTGTCGCTGTAGTACTTACGACGTAGCCTGTCGCTGTCGCTGTAGTCCTCACTAAGACCAGAGGGAAGGAGCCCAGCTGTTTTGTGGGCAGATATTCGAATAAACTAATTCACGTACAAGAAAAATAGTCAGCAAGTTGATCACGTCCAACATTGGGCCAAGACTATGATACGTTCCCCAGGTTTGGTCGCGGCATTTGCCTGAAGCTCATAGAACTAAAGAGAGAAGTTCCAGAGAAGGGCAAAAAAACTGGTGTCTGATCTAAGAAAAGTGAGTCACAGGGAAAGGCTAGAGGTCTCAAAATTTGCCCACTGTGGGAAGAAAGAAGAGTGAGGGAGCAACCCCGCCACACCTTCTCTCTATATTTCTAAACCAGCTCGATGGAAGGACAGAACAACCCATGGCCATAACATGCAATTAAGCAAGGTACTAGTAATACAGGATCTATACAGAAGAACTTTCATGGTAAGAGAGTTAGTGGATGAATGGATTAAACTTGGGGGGAAGATACAGTGAATGTAGACAGGATACATAACTTGAAAACAGTTGTATAACAGCGGAGAAGAAATCAAGACATGGAGGAGGTCCTTTGTATACATAGGTGATTACACACACACACACACACACACACACACACACACAATTTGATTGTAACCGACCACAATCCACACACAAATTGGATGGAATACATTTAAAATTTTAGGGAAATGTCAGTGACAATTTCACGGCTTCATCTGGCGCGGGACAGCGTGATTACTGTTCGCAAAATGTTCACATTAATGTCCGTCCCTCTGATTCATCATTTATTTGGAGAATTCCATATATCAATTCTAATGGCTCCAGTTTTTCGACAACATAATGAATTTCCCCTTGAAAGTCATTCGTGCTTCATTTTAATGAAAATTTATGAAAATAAAAATTGTCAAAAATATTAGTCATAGGAGAAAAAAAGTAAATCATTTTCTTTGTATTTCTGATGTCTTTTGTGCGCGTATATATATGAAATTTAGGTGGTGGGGATGGGTATGGAGGAGGGATGGGGGATGGATGGGGAGGGATGGGGGCAGAGCAGAGACATATTACAAAACTAACTTGATTTACTTGGAAAGAACAGCGTTGCTTGTATTTCGCTGCTCAGTCGTTCCATCATGTGCTCCAGCACTGCCAATGTTGCTCTCTCCTCCCCCAACCCTAACCACTCCCAAATGACGTTATCTCCTTGAACAGGGATTCTTAGGGTACTCACAGTACCGGGGATTCTTAGGGTCTTCACAGTACCGGGGATTCTTAGGGTCCTCACAGTACCGGTGGTTCTTAGGGTCTTCACAGTACCGGGGATTCTTAGGGTCCTACAGTACCGGTGATTCTTAGGGTCTTCACAGTACCGGTGATTCTTAGGGTCTTCACAGTACCGGGGATTCTTAGGGTCTTCACAGTACCGGGGATTCTTAGGGTCTTCACAGTACCGGGGATTCTTAGGGTCCTCACAGTACCAGTGATTCTTATGGTCTTCACAGTACCGGGGATTCTTAGGGTCCTCACAGCACCGGGGATTCTTAGGATCCTTACAGTCCCACAGAGAGAGAGAGAGAGAGAGAGAGAGAGAGAGAGAGCCAAGCTGCCAGCCTCCCATCGGTAGGTGAGAAGGACCATAAAGCATTAATCTGACACTTCCAGCCTCGTAAATTAACTGCAATATCGACCCTCGCGAAGGCTGTGAGAAGAGAGAGAGAAGGAAGGAAGGAAGGAGGAGGAGGAGGAGGAGGAGGAGGAGGAGGAGGAGGAGGAGGAGGAGGAGGAGGAGGAGGAGGAGGAGGAGGAGAATATGAAAGGACGATAAAGGAAGGAACATACAGGCAGGACAAGAAAAGCACAAGGCTATTCAGGGGAAATATTATTGTAAACACCATAAGATATGTAAAGTGAAAGAGATTTCACGTAAATAGGATAAGTACCCAGGGCAGTTCTCCGTGCTGGGAGACATGTACAGTCTTACAGCAGTGGGCTGCGTCTTGGGTGCCGGATTTGCGTTCTGTGGTAACCTGAGCCGACGGCAGAGAACGGGTGTCGGAGCGCGCCCCGTATTACTGCCTTTTCCCCGAGGTCTTGACATGGTGGAGAGGCCACTGGCTCCGTGTCAACGTGAGGCCTTGAGATGGTGGAGAACCCATGGGGTCCGTGTCAGTGTCCTTCAACCGTATGGTCCGAGCCAAGCACCGTGGTCCGCGGCCGGTAACAGTACCTCGAGACACGGTACGGTACATGGTACGTTGTAGCTAAAGGCCGGTACTAGTACCTCAATAAACGGTACTGTACGGTACTGTAACCAAGTGGGGAGTAAGGGTACCTTGCAACACGGTACAGTAGCCTCTGACCGGTACCAGTACCTCAGGACATGGTACAGTAGCCTCTGACCGGTACCAGTACCTCAGGACACGGTACAGTAGCCTCTGACCGGTACCAGTACCTCACGATACACGGTGAACAAGCAGGCAATTGGTCCTCACTTGGATCCGTCGCCTTCCCTCACGCCAGTGCGCCACACAGCCCCGCCCCGGGAGCCAGACGCCCGCACGAGCAATAACAGTATCGTTTCCTCACCTCCTCCTTCCCTGCCAGAGCAGCAGCGGCCGCCCGCCCCCCCTCGTAAGCCCCGGTAACTAGGTTAAGACTGTCACCGGCAGCGACCCTCATCGTGGGGGATAATGTCACCAGGCTTCGTCGAAGCACAATGTAGGCCACTCGGACGAGAGAGGATCTCCTACGTAGGATATTAATGATCTTGTTGGTGAAGGTCGTGATCGCCGGTTGTGACCTGTAAAACCTAATTTTCCGGGTTCCACGAGTGAAGAAGGCCGGGTTATTCCAGCCGTCGAGGGAGTCGTTTCCAGCCGCGAGGGAGGTCCATTCCATCCACCTCGGAGGCCATTCCAAGCGTCAGACGGGCAGTGAGGACAGGGGCATGGCTGCTGCGACTCGTGTATCACGGGATGTTAAGCTCCGAACACCGGGGGCTGGGTGGTGACCTTTGTGCCACGGACATTTCTCAAGAGAGTAAGTCATACCACGGTCTTGACAGGACACAGACACGACGGTCGTATTTACGGGCAGTAAGGACGGAACACGACCTAACCATTGTACCACAAACATTAAGGACAAGGCAGTAAGTAGAGTACAAAAATCCATATGAAAAACATCCAACATTTTAACTAAAGGGGGAAAAAAATTATGCTTGTGGTGAAACTGAGTTTCCCTAAAAGGTGTTTGACAGCAACAAAGTCTTATGCATCTGTAGCGAAACTTTTACACTCTCTAGTTGATGGATTCGTCTCAGCTGACTTGGCTGTGTGTGATGAGTTGTCTCTGAAATTGATGACTTCACACAGGTCGTCACCCGGTGGCTGTGTGCCAAGACAAGATCACGGATCTGCACCCCTGGATCCATGAGACTAATCATGTTGTCCTGGTATATATATATATATATATATATATATATATATATATATATATATATATATATATATATATATATATATATATACACACACACATGATGTTTGATTGAAGCTCTTCTGCAGCTTTATACTTTCAATCACTTTTTTTTCAACGATGATCACATGAACAACGAGCGTAACGAAGCATCGTTGAACACACACACACACACACACATCTCAGTCGAAGGCAAAGGTGGTGTAGTTCCTGTTCTCACCTCCATAAACTTGATGGTCAAAAGACGTCATAGACGATGAGGTCTTCCACCTCCACAGCGACAATGACCTGCTGGCACACGGGAAGTGCTACTCCTATGGGCGCTATTGATTATACCTAAGCCAATCAGGTTTTCCTTTAGGGCTTCCGAAGCCCGGAGACCCGACGGGAGGGTTAAAGTGGGCGTGCAAACTTAGGGTGGGCCAGCAGCTAGCAGAGCCAAGTTGTGCGGGCGTTTAAACTTCCCAGAGAGAAAGAGGCTGCTGCAGTTTACAAGGGATCTGGATCACTCGTCCAAAGTTGTTGTGACAAGTTCTGGGTGGGAGGTTTGGATCTTCTTTGTGGCCATTGTTGTGGTGTTCCTGCTCTCTTGGCATTTTGTTCGTTTTATGCTCGATTTTTTTTCTTTCTTTCTTTCTTTCTTTTTTTTTTGCCGGTCTTTTGTCTCTATTTTGTGTTATTTATTAATTTTTTCGCTGTAATTTCTTGATGCTCTGTCGGTGTTCATGTTTTTCTTTCCCCCCCTTTTTTTTGAGGCAAATGACCAGGACAGGTTACTACGTTGGTCATTTGAACCTAGTGAGCGTAATGGTCTCCATGTATTCTTTTTATTGTAGGTCAGAGTTGTGAACCCGGTTATATAAGCCAGGGTTGTGAATTAGGCCCTAATCCGGTTTTGTGGGCTGAGGTTTTTGTGCGGACGATGATGAATTTTGAGAGAAAACTGTTTTTTTCATTGCCTTGATGTTCATATATATATATATATATATATATATATATATATATATATATATATATATATATATATATATATATATTATTTTCTTTCATATATATTCACCATTTCCCGCGTCCCCTGCGTAGCGAATTAGTTCCGAATCTTTCTTCACTCATCCTCTCCATATGCCTGAAACATTTCGACACAGCTTATACCATCACTCCGTCTCACTCTACACATTGGCCTCTCACACTCTCTCCCAGACACTGGCCGCAGCTTTTGGGCATTTCTCTCTGGAGTCTCCCACCAAAGCCGTGTCATCTGCAAACATCAATAAACTCACCTCCCGAGGCATTGCATTTACAACGTACTGTAAGACAGAGCCATTGCTTCCACCACGACCCATACCTTACTGGTGACCCCCACCCATTTTACAGAAGGCCCCTCTTCCATATGTCCTTTTTTCCCCCCATGTCACTAATATAATCTTTGTGTGTGTGTGTGTGTGTGTGTGTGTGTGTGTGTGTGTGTGTGTGTGTGTGTGTGTGTGTGTGTGTTTTGGGTTCTGGGTTCCTTTTTTTTATGACTCTTTTTATCCCTGTGTTCATGTTCCGTTTAAATTTTGGGTTTCGTGTGGGAGAATCTTTTCCTTCCTTTTTTAACCCATGCTTCTCTTCCTCTCGTGTCGACATTCCCGATCGCTTTGTTAAGAGATTTTTCTTTGCTGTTTTTCTTGCTGTTCGTTGGTAGGGTTTGGCAAGTGGCTTATTTGAATCATTTTCTTTTTTTTTCTTTTTTCGCTTGGTGGTGAGTTTGTCTGTTGGTACTTTATGGTCTTTCTATATACGTTTGGATGATTACTACGATGAACATCCGCGCCTGTGAACCAGCACGAGAGAGAGAGAGAGAGAGAGAGAGAGAGAGAGAGAGAGAGAGAGAGAGAGAGAGAGAGAGAGAGAGAGAGTTACACAGATATACAGGCCACAAAGGCTCAATGTCCAAGCGAGGTGGCTTGGCCTTATCACTTAAAAAAAATATATATACAGTCCCCTTAAAAGCACAAGAGGAAGAGCAAATCAAAGCAGAGAGAGAGAGAGAGAGAGAGAGAGAGAGAGAGAGAGAGAGAGAGAGAGAGAGAGACTAGTGGATTTGGGTGTTAATGCCATGAAACATACATTTTCCAGGTCTGTTGTCGTTCAAGCTGCCTCTCTCTCTCTCTCTCTCTCTCTCTCTCTCTCTCTCTCTCTCTCTCTCTCTCTCTCTCTCTCTCTCTCTCCCCAGCGTCAGCATCACAGGATGGGCTTTGGAAAGTAAAATTCGCTGAGGAACATTGATGCTTTATGTATTCCTATTCCATTCATGGGTCGACCAATTTCAACAACGTCTTGGGTGTAGACCACATCAACTCACATGATCAAGATTTTCTTCTCTTCCTCCCAGCCACAGACGTGGTTATAGACACAGATGGGACACGAAGTCCCGTGAGCCAGAGGTCTTCCCATTCTTACTGTGCAACGTTCGATATTACCTTTTTTTCCTTTTTCTATCTACATTAAACATCTCAAGTAAACCTCGTCTCATGGCCCTATGTCTGCCCCTCACCTCACTCCTACCCATCTCCTCTAGCGTCTCTCTGTGTCCCAGAGCTTCCTCCTCAACAACCTCCTCGTTAGCAAGACGCTGAATAACGTCAACGGTACTTTGTCATTACTCGGCCCCTTACCTCACCCCTCTCCTCCCGCACCTTCGTTCTCGTGTGTGTGTGTGTGTGTGTGTGTGTGTGTGTCGGCGGCTGCGTCACCCCGGCAGTGTCCGGAGCATCCTAGACTACACCATACGCCACTGGAGAACACTTGAGCACACTCCAAGGCACGGAGGGAGAGAGGGAGGGAGGTGGGGACAGTGAATGAAGTGGGTGGGTTGGCTGGGCTCCGCCACCTGACGCAGTGAGAGCTTTCGCTCTCTAATGGGTCTCAGGGCGAACATGGGGGGAATAACATCTGCCCCCGTCTCAACACCTGTATCTGTGTCCGTCTGGGTAACATCTGCCCCGATCTCAACACCTGTATCTGTGTCCCGTCAGGTTGTGGGTAAACATCTACCCAGTCCCGAACACCGACAGGCCCCACTCTGTCCTCAGTCATAACATGGGTGTCTAGCTAGCATGATCGAGGTGACGTTTGCCTCGCTCCGACACCTGTGTCTGTGGCTAGTTGGGTCTGGGTAGTGTATGCTCCACCCGAGCACCAACACCTGTATTCAGCAGGCTCTCGGTGACTTTCGCCCTTCCCCAAATGCTAGCACCTGTGTGTAGCAGGTTTTGGATGACACCTGCCTTGCACACAGGTAGAAGACGTGTGTCTAGCGCGGTCTGAGGAACATGTGCCCCGCCCTAAGACTGACACGTGTTGAGGAAGATCTGGGTAACATATGCCAAACTAGAGCACCAACACCTGTGTTTATCAAGCTCTGGGAAACATGTGCCCCACCCCAACACCAGCACTTGTGTGTAGCAAGATCTGTGTAACATGTGCCCCACTCCAACACCAGCACTTGTGTCTAGCAAGACCTGTGTAACATGTGCCCCACTCCAACACCAGCACTTGTGTCTAGCAAGACCTGTGTAACATGTGCCCCACTCCAACACCAGCACTTGTGTCTAGCAAGACCTGTGTAACATGTGCCCCCACCCCACCATCAACACCTGTGTCTAGCAATGTCTAGTCTGGCAACAAGTTCACTACAGATAGCTATATATCCACACAGTTATGTTGCCAGAGGCACCATTGGATTTTATTGGATTTTTATGAAACACAGGAATGCAATGTCGATCAGTCAATGTCCAATTTCGACTAACTAATTTCATTTCAAACAGTTGTGTTGTACTGTAATATTGTGAAAGAAATATAAACGTTATTGCCAATATTACTGGTGTTAATCATGATCAAATTCAGTCTATTTCTTTTTTTAAAAAAAAAAAAAAGAGTCTTGGTGTAACATTGCTTGTAAATCATGACAGAATTATGATTTCCTGCATAAGTGGCACTTGGCACACATCACTGTGCGACTTTTGCAACCAACTATCTTGTGCATAATAAACTCTGACATTTGATCCCGGTGTTGTGTCATATCGTCACTCATTAAAGAGTCGGGGTGTGTGTGTGTGTGTGTGTGTGTGTGTGTGGGGTGGGGGGGCCATTTGGCGTGAGGGTCAGCGGAGATTTGCACAGTTCCTTCCAACAACCTGTTTCTGTCCTTCTCTTGTACAGTTCCTCTGAATGTCAGCTGGCAACGACGGCCCGCGTCACCATCCTTTTCGCTCAGCTTAGCGCCACCTCCGAAGCCTCCTTAGCATGTACTGCTGCCCTGTGCTACACACACACACACACACACAGACACACACACACAACCACCACCACCACCACCACACCACAGTTCCCTTCTATTTCTACTTCATGAGAAAAAATAGAATCGTGCATTTCATCCATATGGGCCTCTGTGGTGTAGCGGTCTGCGTTGCTGACCTTGACGCATTCACGGGCCGTCCAGGATCGAGTGCATAGGTTCGAATCTTCGTTGCGGCAGCCGGTCATTCATCCTCCCTTAGAAGGATATACATATAGCGTTAATGAGACAGCTTTGATCAGGGTATTCAGCTGCTCGCTCCGTGTTAGCGAACGTAAAAAAGGACAGACTTTCATCCACACAGTCCGCCTTTGTTCTTGAATGACTGAAGCATTAGATCGTCTTCATCTTTGGCACCTGACGTCTACACCTGATGGAGTATTCCTCAGTACATCCCCTCCGTTCACTCACCCATCCTGGTAGTAGCCAACTGCAGCTACAAAACCACCTGTTGTAGAATTCTGATTAAAAGTTAAGACAGTTTGAGGAGATATGATGATAACGAAGTACCCCCTTATAATTCCAGTGGCATATACCTCTAGCAGAAAATGGGTTTTAGGAGACTAGAAAAGAAGAAGAAAAATAGGAAGAATGGATAAACTTTCGCTGGTTCTCCAGGATGCATTTGGATCCTGTGTATAAAATCATGGGATAGCGTTTCTGATCCTCTTCAGGCGGGGAAGGAGGTACCAGGGAAGAACTTTATTGACCACTCTATTGCTCCATTCTACTTTAGTTCAGTTTTACTGGCCCTGAAACCCACATATAATACTGACCCCGATGGCTATTGAGACAAATGCTGGCTGTTACATTTGCTGAGAGTCAACATTACAGTGCTCTTCCCCGCCGGTGCGAGGCTGTATGCACGATGATATCGAGGTCACTGTGTAGCACGGTATAGCACTGCAGAACTAACTGTATAGCACTCTGCTGACCCCTTCCATCCGGGAGTAAAATAATGCCATAATGGTTACGGTCAAGCACAGCTCTTCGCCCTTATTTGTCTATCATTGGCATGCCCTCAAAAGCCGTCTGATTTGCCCCATAACCTATACACAATAATATATATATATATATATATATATATATATATATATATATATATATATATATATATATATATATATATATATATATATATATATAAATATATATATATATATATATATATATATATATATATATATATATATATATATATATATATATATATATATACACACGTGTATGTGGGTAGGTTGGGCCATTCTTTCGCCTGTTTCCTTGCCCTACCTCGCTAACGCGGGAGACAGCGACAAAGTATAATATATATATATATATATATATATATATATATATATATATATATATATATATATATATACACACACCAACCTTACCCAGCTCCTACGTGAAGCGCAGCCTTGAGTGTACAGGAGCCCTATAGGAGGTGTTCTTTCTTTCAATAACTAACGTGGACGATAGCAGACCGGAGCCGCTCGCTTCCAGCGGCATGTGGCTTCTTATCTCCCATCTGCAAATGGATCTTTACCCTCTCTCTCCCTCACCCCAACCCTCATTCATCCCATCTCCCCATCTAAACCTCTGTAGGGGCTCCTTCACCCACCCATACCCTTAGGCATCCACACATCCCCAGTGTTGCCACAGGGCCCTCTCTGCTATCCCACGGTCTTCAAGCACCCCTTCCCTTCAGTATGAGTCCCACTTTCTTCGGGGCTGATACAAAGCAATTCAAAGGAATGCCATCACAACAGACCACAACATGGTCCCTTCGAGGCTGTTTGTGATGACGGGAGAGACATGGAAGTCATAGATCAGTGTGGTAAGTTTAGAAATGCGTACATGTTACGAATAGAAAAATACTATGAACTTATTTTTTCATGTAGCTAAGGAGGCGCAAATAAAGACAGGCGTGGACTGGAATCAAATTGGTAGTCAAGTCTATTCTTAAACATATCTGTGGTACTATTTTCAATCACTTTAACTGGTAAATCACGTGTTAACAGTCATGGTTAAGAAAACGTATTTCGCTTCATTTGAGGTAAAACGTTTGCCCACGAGTCTGTAACCATTACTACGAGTGAAAACAAACGAATCTATCGCTATGTAATTCGTTGGCGAGATTATCGAAGCCTTTGATAATCTGGGAGGCCTGTATCAGATTATCCCTTAACCTTCTCTTTTCGAAACTAAATTCATTCAAGTTGTTTAGTCGACTTTCATAGGATTTGCTTCTCTGTCCGGAAATCATTTTGCCACTTCGTTTCTATATTCCCTATATTCTGTCTGTCTTCTCAGGTTAGGTGGCCAAAACTGAACACATTCTTCAAGATGGGGACACGTGAGTGACTGTTAAGTGTAAGAATAATTTCTTTAGACTTAAGTTCAATGGTCTTACTTACACATCTGATAATTCGTTCGCTTTTTAAACCATTTCCGTGCACTGTTTACTTTGCTTTAAATCGCCAAAGATTATCACATCCAAGTCTTTTTCCTCAAGTTTGCCTTTTGCAGTTCAACAGACTCATCCCGTAGCTCATCTTTTCATTAATACTACAGACATGTAAAACTTTGCTCTTATCGATGTTACGATTAATTTCCCGCCTATGAGACCACTCCATCAGTTTGTTTATGTCCGTGTGAAGCTTCAGACATTCAGTTTCTGTTTTAAATTCATTTCCCAACTTAGTATCGTCTACGAATTTCGATGTCTCAAAATTCCGCCCAATATGAACATCATCAATATATATATATATATATATATATATATATATATATATATATATATATATATATATATATATATATATATATATATATATATAAGAAAGAGAACCGGTTCTAAGAGTGACCCTTGTGGTACACCACTTGTTACATTTAACCCTTCTGAGGCTTAATTAGTCATCACACCTTTTTGCTTACGGCCAGTTAACCAGTTTTCTTACAGCCGAAGTACAACCCTCATCTATACTACGTGACTTTAGTTAAAAGCCTTTGACGTGGAACCTTTTTTTTAATGGTTTTCGAAAATCTAGGTAACTGACATTCACTATTTTGCTTTCATCATACATGACTATATCATTAAAGAAATCTGCCACCTACAAACTTTAAGCTGACTGGACGACAATTATCACTTTCTTTTTATATGTGTGTCATTGGCAAGCTCTCATTCCTCTGCAACTTTCCCCGAAGCAAGTGATTTACTGAAGAAAGTAGTCAAGGGTTTAACTTTCATTTTTCGCCTCTTTTCATTGGCCTCAGATAAAACCGATCTGGGCCTGCCGTTATTTCATTTTAATTTCATATCTTCAACTCGTATATCCACGTGTCGCAAAATGTTCTCCTCTCTCAGCATTAGGACTAGATCCGGGACATGAGTGGCATCTTCAACTGTGAACACAGATGCGACGAAAATAATCTTAATAAATCTTTGCCTTGTCTTCATTGTCGTGAACCAAATCGCCATTTTCAATCATCAATGGATTAATTGACCGGGTGATGATTCTCTTGCTTCTAACATACTCGTAAAACTCCTTCCGGATTCTTCTGCTATTTTCAAGCAATATATGCTTCATTCTGACGTTTACTTTGATGTATTAGTCTCTTAGTTTCCCTAAGCGGACTTACATGATTTGCTCTTTCATGCTGGCTATTGGTCTCCTTAAACTTCTTTGTGCTGATTTCTTAAACAACAGGCACTTCTTTATGTCATCGTTCAATCATTTTGGCTTCACATTGGAAAAGACCGCCTACTGCGAGTTGGCACACATGATTCCTCCACTGCTTAGAACGTTTTACTGAAGCTTGTCCAATCTACGTCCATATCGCTTTCATTTATAGATATCATCCCGAGTTTTCCTGTCAAGATCACCCCGTTGGAGCTGTCGAGAGGCACGTGAGGATATCACAGTAGGTTAGCAGTGACCAGCACCAACACTGATACTAATAAACTTACACACGAAAACATGTGTATATTCTTACACAATGACAATCTCACGGTAAATGGTCTGAGTCTCCCAGAGAGTTCATTATGTACGAACTCGTACAACGCCAAACAATTAACCGTTTCCTCCATTCAGCTGCGCATCCTCTTCCCTTGGCTAATATTTCCTCTCCCTCCCACGTCTCTCTCTCTCTCTCTCTCTCTCTCTCTCTCTCTCTCTCTCTCTCTCTCTCTCTCTCTCTCTCTCTCCTATACCTCCAGCGTCCCTAACCCCATAAACCTGGCTAGCGGCCAAGGACTCCCGAGGACGAGGCTCAACTCGCCGTATGCACGGGCCTTATTGCCCCCTGGATGGATCCGGCAACAAACCGTCCACAATTTAGTGGTCCCCGCCCTGGTCTTCTCGGCGACCCTTCCGCAGTTCCTGCCTGGAATTGCTCGTTCTGATGATTTACCTCCCGGTGTGCTGTGTGTCCTCTTAATCTACGAGGTTTGCCTTCCACGAATTCATAGTTACATCACGGATTCCAAATAGTTAAAAAGAGTCCCCTATATCCCCTCTATGTGTCCGTACTTTCTCTGTTGCATCTGTAACTTTATAATCTATTGAGGTTTTGTAACTACAAAGCCTCACCAGTCACCAAGAATCTCAGGTTCCTCTTCAACATCCTAGCGTCAACTCTGCCTTTCCTTCCTTCCTTGGGACACAAAACAATGAACTTTCTTTGACAGGACTGGAATTGCTCCTAAGCTGCTACACTTATATCTGTTAACATCTTTCAAAATGCATAATGATTCTACGTTCCAGGTTTTCACACTGCCCCATGAAGCAATCCAAGGTGAGGCAGAGGTTGTGTAGAGGGAGGTAAAGAATACGCTAATGGTTGATGCCATGAAGGTGTGCGACACTGTGAGTGTTGGCTTCGGAGAGTGAGGTAGAATGTGACAGAATGAAGAAGTACTGAGACGGTTGACTGATGAGAAACGGTTTGGAAAGAGATGCTGTACCTTCCATATAATAGCGTTGAACAAAGGGCAAAAAATACGACATATAAAGCCCCACGAACAAAAGTAAACTTATTACAAATGAATGAAACGAGTGGGAAATGAAGGTCTACTGTATGTAGAAGGACAAATGAAAAATAAAAGAAAAGGTCAAAATCTGTCATGGAAGGAGGTTATGAGAGACAGACCGAAAACATGCGCGAAAAGCAAAGATGTGCTTCAGCCTAGAAAACAGCGAGTGACGAAGGATGAAGACATGCAGGCAATACTTGAAACGACTGATCACAGACGACTGCATAAGAGCGCCTTGGTTAAGGGGAAGAGTGGCAAAGGAGGAAGAGAGAGCAGTAACGCGTCTAATGAGACGGAAAGGCAACGGTGAGTGAAGGAGCGACGAACGGAACTGCAGTTGCTGCTAAACAGCTTCGTAAAGTGATAATGGAATTAAAGATTGTGGATGAGTGAGAGCGTAATTCATATCTTTTATTGCCTTCCTATTTCTCTAGTGTCTATATATATTGTGCGTTCCCCCTTCCTCCTCACGACTGCCTTCGTCTCTCTGAATATCGGAGCGAAAACGGCCGAAGGTTCCTGACAACTCGTTCTGGTATTGTGTGGCACACAACCCGTGTCTATTCCTCAGGGCCTACCGTGCCCTCACATCACCATCGCCACCACTACTATACTACCACAAGTACCATAGCTCCCACCGCCCTATCCACTACCACCACTACCACCACCACGGCAATCACCACTATCACCACGGCTATCACTGCGACCACCTAACTAACTCAGGACGCGGCCATCCAACAGAGGCTCCACGTTCTGTTTTGTTAATTAACTGGTCCGTGTCTGGCATTGGTCATGTCTCCTCCTCCACCCACCCTGTCCCCTCCACCACCACCACCATCCCGGGACTCGGCCATTCACTGTGCTATGGTAATTACCTGGCCTGTGTCTGGCCCGCGTCTGGCCCCCGGGACATTTTCCCTCTGTCTGGGATCCTTGGCCGGGGCTCGGCTTTTGTATAGCTGTGTTGACACAGTCGTAAGACGGAGGACCGGGCCCTCCATTCAAGCCTAATGGCAAGTAAGCAGAAGCGATGATGATGATGATGATGATGATGATGGTGACGCAAGGGCTGTTCATCCCTGCCCTGACCAGGTCCTGCATTGGCCGTCGCCTTTGTTGTCGACGTCAGCAAACAGCTGATTAAAGCTTTGTTTACATTCCTCACTGTCTCAGTGGCTCTGTCGAACTTAAAAGTGTCATTTACCTTTTGACTCACAATAACCCTGGTGGTAGCGAGAGGAGGTGCTATAGACCGAAGGGGGTCGAGACTCTGTCTTAAGGATGAGAGAGAGAGAGAGAGAGAGAGAGAGAGAGAGAGAGAGAGAGAGAGAGAGAGAGAGAGAGAGAGAGAGAGAGAGAGAGAGAGATTCTATAACCATGATGGCAGCGCGAGACGGTGCTACATCAATGAAACAAGTTACGACTGCGTGACCTGAAGTTGTTAAGACTATACGGGTGTGTGACTGTACGGGTGTGTGACTGTACGGGTGTGTGACTGTACGGGTGTGCGACTGTACGGGTGTGCGACTGTATGGGTGTGTGACTGTACGGGTGTGTGACTGTACGGGTGTGTGACTGTGCGGGTGTGTGACTGTACGGGTGTGTGACTGTACGGGTGTGTGACTGTACGGGTGTGCGACTGTACGGGTGTGTGACTGTACGGGCGTGTGACTGTACGGGTGTGTGACTGTACGGGCGTGTGACTGTACGGGTGTGTGACTGTGCGGGTGTGTGACTGTACGGGCGTGTGACTGTACGGGTGTGTGACTGTGCGGGTGTGTGACTGTACGGGTGTGACTGTACGGGCGTGTGACTGTAAGGCCCGTGTGATTGGAATTACGTGTGACGGTAGGCCCTTGTGACTGTACGTCCGTGTGACTAGAAGGACGTGTCACTCCGAGGCACTCATGATGATGCCTCGCTGGCACTCATAATGATGCCTCCCTGACACTCATGATAATGCCTCCCTGGCACTCATAATGATGCCTCGCTGGCACTCATGATCGTGCCTTCAAGGCACTAACAATCGTGTCATCACGGCACTCATAATCGTGCCTCCCTTCATATCACGATAATGCCTCCCTGGCACTCAAGATGATGCCTCTCTAGCAATCGAGATGATGCCTCCCTAACACTCATCACAGAGCCTCCGTGGCACTTAACACACCATTTACCTGGCCCTTATGGCGGTTACTTCCTGGCACTCATGGAGGTAACACCACATCCCCAACCCACACTACCACTCAAGGGGCAGTGCCTCCCTGGCACTCACGACTGAGCCCGCCACTCGCAACTCGGCTTTAAGCTTACTTAAACATCACTTCTCCTGTGCCCATTCATCCCGTGTGTGTTCTCCATCGCCTCTGTTGACACTAACCTTATTTAAGCATGTCGGCTTCTGCAACGCCAAGTTTCCTCATCAAGCAAGAAGGAAGAAAATGACGGACATAGACTTTTACAAATCTAATGGTTTTATATATGAAACCCCCGAAATGGATGGATGAATAAATGTATATAAATCCACTCCGATAGACACATAGACATCCCTACAATTTATTCTACATCAGAAGTTTTTTTTTTTTTCAAAGTGGAGCCAAGCGTGTGTATTTCTAAAGTCCGTATGAGGAAGTGAGAGATTAATTTCGTCTTCCATCATGATAAAAAGTACAAGAATGTAAATACAAGGCAAAAGAAACTTTTTTAGTCTCTCAGAGGGGGACGAGGTACCTTGCTTTGATGAATAGTAATGTAATAAACACATTAGGAGAAGAAGAAGAAGAAGAAGAAGAAGAAGAAGAAGAAGAAGAAGAAGAAGATGATGATGATGAAGAAGAAGAAGATGAAGAAGAAGAAGAAGAAGAAGAAGAAGAAGGAGAAGAAGAAGAAGAAGAAGAAGAAGAAGAAGAAGAAGAAGAAGAAGAAGAAGAAGAAGAAGAAGAAGAAGAAGAAGCAGAAGACGAAGAAGAAGAAGAAGAAGAAGAAGAAGAAGAAGAAGAAGAAGAAGAAGAAGAAGAAGAAGAAGAAGGACAAGAAGAAGAAGAAGAAGAAGAAGAAGAAGAAGAAGAAGAAGAAGAAGAAGAAGGACAAGAAGAAGAAGAAGAAGAAGAAGAAGAAGAAGAAGAAGAAGAAGAAGAAGAAGGACAAGAAGAAGAAGAAGAAGAAGAAGAAGAAGAAGAAGAAGAAGAAGAAGAAGAAGAAGAAGAAACATGTGGTGGTAGATTTTTGTGGTTAATATGAGGGTTCAGGCTACGTGCTTTGGTGTGTGTTGCTTTGTGTGTGTGTGTGTGTGTGTGTGTGTGTGTGTGTGTGTGTGTGTGTGTGTGTGTGTGTGTGTGTGTTGCTTTGTGTGTGTGTGTGTGTGTGTGTGTGTGTGTGTGTGTGTGTGTGTGTGTGTGTGTGTGTGTGTGTGTGTGTGTGTGTAGATGCTGCCCATAACCATAACATATGATCCTCCATCCCAAACATGTCTTCAGATTTCCTACATACATTTCGAAGGGATAACTACGCAGGCCATTGTAATGCAGACGTCCTATGTTGTACATCTACTTACAAGTATAACTTACGGTCAGAGGCAACCCAGCCAGGGGTGTGGTCTATGCTCCTCCGTCATCCTATAGACCCGATGTGGGGAAACATCACCAAAAGCTTAAAAAAACGAAAAAGGATTTCCAGTAAATATAAAAAAAAAGGATTTCCTGTAAATATTCATTATCAAAAAAAAGGATTCCCAATAAATAGTCAAGAAAATCGTAGAAGATATTTTGTTAACTTTTCTTCGGAGTCAAATATAGGTATACAGCGTCTGTGGCCTGACTGCATTCGTTACAGATAACGGATTCGTTCGCTGTATTCGTGACAGAAATACGGGATTTGTTGACTGTATTCGTGACAGAGATACGGGATTTGACTGTATTCATGACAGAGATAGGGGATTCGTTGACTGTATTCGTGACAGAGATAAGGGATTCGTTCACTGTATTCGTGACAGAGATAAGGGATTCGTAGACTGTATTCGTCACAGAGATAACGCATTCGTGATCTTAAAGTTTTCTGATTGTCTGCTTATACCCTCTGGACATCACCCATCACTACACCACCACCACAAACACCATTTCAACACGTCGTAAGACCTCCATGCCCACGATACAATTACCGCAAAAGGAAAGACGAAGCTTACAGACAAAAAAATCCAGGTCAAAGTAACTGGAAGTAAAATCAATGACCATCTCGACTGCTGGCCGGAAGGAAGGGACTTTTCTTAAAGAGTGGAATGATAATAGGGAAGGGGTATATTGGAGGATGATTAAGATACTAAGAAAGGAGAAGAGGATTAAGAGAGTACCAGATCTAATAGGAAGAGGTATGTTGGAGGATGATTAAGGTACTAAGAAAGGAGAAGGGAATTAAAAGAGTACCAGATCTAATAGGAAGAGTTATGCTGGAGGATGATTAAGATACTAAGAGAGGAGAAGAGAATTAAGAGAGTACCAGATCTAATAGGAAGAGGTATGTTGGAGGAGGATTAAGATACTAAGAAAGGAGAAGAGGATTAAGAGAGTACCAGATCTAATAGGAAGAGGTATGTTGGAGGATGATTAAGATACTAAGAAAGGAGAAGAGAATTAAGAGAGTACCAGATCTAATAGGAAGAGGTATGTTGGAGGATGATTAAGATACTAAGAAAGGAGAAGAGGATTGAGAGAGTACCAGATCTAATAGGAAGAGGTATGTTGGAGGATGATTAAGATACTAAGAAAGGAGAAGAGAATTAAGAGAGTACCAGATCTAATAGGAAGAGTTATGCTGGAGGATGATTAAGATACTAAGAAAGGAGAAGGGAATTAAGGGAGTAACCAGCTCTATAAGAAGACTTATGTTGGAGGATGATTAAGATACTAAGAAACGAGAAGAGAATTAAGAGAGTACCAGATCTAATAGGAAGAGTTATGCTGGAGGATGATTAAGATACTAAGAAAGGAGAAGAGAATGAAGGGAGTACCAGATCTTCAAGTCCAGTCGAGGTGCAACATCTTTAATCAACAGAGAACTGAAAACTCCACCGTCTCACACACACTCACAAGAAACCAATCCGACTCGACTGGTCCAGATTACTGGCCTTCTCCTCCTACGGAATCGTGGAGAATAGTATTACAACCGTCATTCTGCTGCCTAGTACGTACGTACGTCTGCTAGATCCCATTCTGCTGCCTCGTACGTACGTAGGTCTGCTAGATCCCTGTCATCCAAGACGATCAGGTTTATCAAGAAAAGGATTTTTTTGAAGGGAGATACGAGGGAACTAAGTTAGGATGTGAGGGAACGGGAGGGAGGGGATTTTCTAAGCAGTGTGACGTAGGGCTGAAAAAAATAAAGTTTTGCAACAGGAATAATCATCTTCTCGAGATCTTTTGTAAAGCCTGAGCGAAGGATATGAAAGAGGTGCTTATGGATGACTGTCAATATTTAAGAATAGATTAGCATGATGTATGTGTTAAGGAGTTTCGCGTCTGTGGAAGGTAGAACCAGTGCGAGTTTCAGCCGCCACTAGAGGTCGAAGCTTGTGTCAGGTGTCCATCACAGCAATGACTTAAGTGAGGACAGCGAGTAGTGGTAATGGCGAGAGTGGATAATAACACATCAATGAATCAACAGGATTATGGTGTACTTAACTCTCTTCATCATCATCATCATCATCATCATCATCTTCTTCTTCTTCTTCTTCTTCTTCTTCTTCTTCTTCTTCTTCTTCATCATCATCATCATCATCATCATTATCATCTTCTTCTTCATCATCTTCTTCATCATCATCACCATCATCATCTTCATCATCATCTTCTTCATACCCATCTCCCTCTCCTCCTACCCCTTCTCCTCTCCTCCCTCTACCTCTTCTTATTCTACTCCTCCTCCTCTTTCGTATTCTTCTTCTTCTTCTTCTTCAGTGACACCACATGACATTCTAAAGTATGAAAGGCCAAGATCTGCAAAGGCTTAACCTCTTAGCACTTAGATGTGGGTACCTGGTTATACCTTTCATCACACACACACACACACACACACACACACACACACACACACACACACACACACACAAACACACGTTTGCTCTGCAAAAATATATATACGAAACATTCTACGGACGCGAAGATCAATATTTCGCTAACTGTCGGGGTAAATATTAGCCTTTAATCAATACGGTAATATGCACTTGTGCAACGTGTGCGTCGTACACGGGTGACAGTCACTGCCGTGTGACGCGTCCCACACACAGACACGGAAGGACACACGAACGGATCTAACAACCTTCTTCCTCCCGTCTCCCTCAGTCAAGGAGACATTTCTGTCTTATGAGATTTCATGTCAATCTTGGCACGCCCGATCCATGGCGGACACAGGAGTGAACAGGGCAACAGTGGTGGTTTACCATGTAGGTGGAAAGTGGGGGTGGTGGGTGGGAATGGTAGTTAATGGTAGGTAGGTAGTTCATGAGAGGTTAACGATGCCATTACGGGTAGTTAATGGTAGGTAGGTAGTTCGTGGGAGGTTAACGATGCCATTAGGTGTAGTTAATGGTAGGTAGGTAGTTCGTTGGAGGTTAACGATGCCATTACGGGTAGTTAATGGTAGGTAGTTAGTTCGTGGGAGGTTAATGATGCCATTACGGGTAGTTAATGGTAGGTTGGTAGTTCGTGGGAGATTAACGATGCCATTACGGGTAGTTAATGGAAGGCAGTTCGAGGAATGCTAACCATGCCATTACAACCATGTTACGGTACCGTATTAATTCCCGCATTACTGCCCATGTCAACCCACACACTCCCCGCGCCTCGCGAACTGCAATGACGACCTGGCATCACTGCTCTGTTCACTAGAGTGTTGTCGTGTCCTTCGGTGAGGCGACCTAACAGCTTCTGGGTTACGGTGGTGGAGGGTCGAGGACGTGTGAGCAAGATGCACAAGATCCCTACCATTTTGCCTTGATAAAAGGGATTGTGTCATCCATTTTTTTTTTTCTTTTCTAAAGCGTTTACTAAGATTAGTTTTCTGTCTTGAAACATTCAAGTTATTTTTTCTTTTCATCTTTTGGGGGGAGAAGGAAATTAGATCATTATTCCATTATCATACAGCTGAGATTATTCGATAAAGTAACTCTTCAGATGTTACTATGTCTCTATCTGGCTGAGAGAACACGTATACCACAGTTTACCTCAGTCAATTTCGAAGATACTCCATGCTTCAGCTTGTGCTGAAACACAGTTTACCTCAGTCAGTTTCGAAGATACGCGATGCTTCAGCAACTTGTGCTGACACACAGACGCGTCGAAGCACATCCGAAGCTGGATCATCGCATCGTCACGACAGTAAAGAACATGAAACCGCACTCACTCACAGCGCATGATGAAGATGAGGTCAGTGTGTATAGCTTCACCCTCGTCCTCCTCCTCCTCCTCCTCCTCCTCTCTACTGTAACCCAGCTGAGGTGAAGCCAAGCGCCTCAGTCCATCTAGAGGCTATTTTACAACCAACTTATTATGATAATGAGGCCGTAATGAGTCCATTTACGCACGCCGGGTAATTCCTCGCGGCCTATAAATACGCACACTTTGTACCCGCTATGTGTGACGCGCTGGTGCTACGACCTCCTCCTCCTCCATGAAGCGCCCGCGGGGAGGAGGGACGTCTCATTATAACACTGGGGGGCAATGGAACATTAACGCTGGTGCAAGGATGGTACGTCGGGGTGTTCCATTATGAATGTTGTATCCATGTGGGTGTGACTATCATCTGTGTAGGTCGGTATCACGCCCCACATGGTGAGAACATTAGACATTTGGGTTGATAGAATGACTAGTTATATATATATATATATATATATATATATATATATATATATATATATATATATATATATATATATATATATATATATTCACAGTTTTCCGCATTAGCGAAGTGGCGTCAAGAAGAGAGGGCTAAGCCTTGAGAGGGACAATCCTCACTTGGCCGCTTTGTATGTTCTTTTTTTTTTTGGAAAAGTGGAAACGGGAAGGAAGGATTTCCAGTCCCTCGCTCCCTCCCTTTTTAGTCGCCTTCTACGACACGTAAGGAATACGTGGGAAGTATTCTTTCTCCCCTATCCCTAGGGATATATATATATATATATATATATATATATATATATATATATATATATATATATATATATATATATAGTTATTTCCCTATTAGGGGCGATCATAGCCTAGCGGTAGCGCTCCCGCCTGTTGCACAGGGGTCCCGCGTTCGATCCTGGCTGTTGGAGGTTTGTATGTTCTATGAAGGTGCGCGTTCATATGCACTTTGTTCGTATATACATATATATATATATATATATATATATATATATATATATATATATATATATATATATGATTGCACCAGGACACCTGTCTTGAAAGCATGTTAGTCTTACTCTAGAAACTCTTCGCCAGGAGATCCGAAAGCAGCTGACGGCCACAAGGCTGGAGGCTTCAGCACGACTCCTGTCTGCCACTATACAAGGCTACCATCCTAACCAGAGGTGCAGGTCCCTCACCTGGGGCGTTATGAGGTCGAAATGAAGACCGAAGGGATACACAGATGCCATCCCAGCAAGCGAGCTTAGGTCATTTCCAGGCTCTTTGTAACGCAATAGTAACGCAAGGCGTTAGTCTGTGGCCTGTAACGCCGAGGGACAAAGCCAGATAGTGGTGGGAAGATAAAGATAACGCTAGAATACAGGAGGACAACACGTAGGATTATTGTAAGGTGGTGAGGCGGGAGGCAAGGGTATAACAGGGTGGAGAGGAGGGAGGCAAGGGTATAATAGGGTGGTGAGGAGGGAGGCAAGGGTATATTAGGGTGGTGAGGCGGGAGGGCAAGTATACAGTATTGTCCATAAGAGGCAACATATTCACAACAGGGTGAAGCAATATGATAACGAAGGTTTAATCTGCAAATGAGGGTCAGCTACTGAATTATGTAAATAATATCTTCGAGCACAGTTAGCGCCTCCCTCTGCCATCACGCCCTGACGACCGGGTACGGAGAAGCAAAGAGTAATGGCATCTGGTACAACCACCTCCCATATTGCTGTCGCCTCTCCCTCATTGGTAAATGCTGCTGCTTATACCACAGCCAGGATATATACATATGTACCACTACATGTATCTATACCACTGCCAGGGTATATAAGTATACCATTGTCAGTATATGCCTCTATCCCAGTACTGCCAATACATATATGTACACCACTACCAATACATATATGTACACCACTGCCAGTACGTGTATGTACACCACTGCCAGTATATGTATGTACACCACTGCCAGTACGTGTATGTACACCACTGCCAGTACGTATATGTACACCACTGCCAGTATATGTATTGTAAAAGCAAGATATGTATTTGGTGGCTATACCAAAGGACTATTAGATCTGATAGATATTGTAAATATTGAATTATATTACGTAAATGTTTTATATAGTGGGTTACATGGTAATTCTCAATACCGCATTCAAGACTGTGGAGAAATTCCCTGTACATCTGGCCCTACTGTTTAGTTACCTACGATGCAGGTGAGGGGAGACGAGCCAACGGGCTCAAAAATCTCATTCAGCGAATCACTGTCAGTGACGTCACGGACGAACTGTTCCTTCAACAGACATGAAATTCTTATTCTGCTCGTCATTTCCTGGCAGACTCAACCATCTGGACCCCCGCCCTCACTCATCCCCCAAAAACAAACCGACTTCGCTAAACTCCTTCATCGATCGTTTTGTAAAGTCTTGTATAAACAGGATATCTGCCGCTGCCATGTGCCTTCCCTCCTACCAAGAAAAAAAATAAAAAAATAAAAAAGGACTCTTTTCTTCTTCATTCCCGATCGTAATCCCCAATGCAGATCTTCAAAGACATCCGCTGGAACCCCATTCCCAATTCCACACACAAAAAAAGTGAGGTCTCAAATTCCTCTCACCGAGGGTCCTCGATTCTATCTATACAGTGCCATACAGGAACCTTTCCAAGTCTTACTTAAGATACAAGGGGATTCCAACCCAACGTTTTAGCCGTTCTCCTATACTGAAAAATCCTTTTTTGTATATCGTTAAAACTGCATCTACATGAGGTCTTCTCCATTTACAAAAAGCTTCAGATGCCGTTTCTCTCGGTCAATTATTTTCTTTTTCTTTCTTTTTTTCTCATTTGTTGTTCAAAGGTCAAGGGATTTCGCAGTTTCTCTTCACGTCTCTGTGGTTCTGTTTCTCTCTCCATGTACAAGTCCTGGATCACCATCACTGTCCCTCTCATGGCAGTGCAGGCGCCAGTGCTTTGCAGTGAAGGAAAGGGGTGGCCTGGTAACCGCAGTTCAAGGGTAACCTAGCACTGAAGGCACTGATAACCTAGCACCACAGACAGGGGATAACCTAGCACTGCAGGCATGAAGTAACCTAGCACTACAGACAGGGATAACCTAGCAGTGCAGGTAGGGTAACCCAGCACTGCAGGCAGCGATAACATAGCACCGTAGGTAGGGGTAACCCAGCACTGCAGGCAGAGATAACCTAGCACTGTAGGTAGGGGTAACCCAGCACTGCAGACAGAGATAACCTAGCACTGTAGGTAAGGGTAACCCAGTACTGCAGGCAGGGATAACATAGCACTGTAGGCATGGACAGCATAGCACTGTAGGCAGAGGTTAACGTAACGCTACGTGCAGGGTACACCCAGGGCTCACACCTCGGCCGGGTTGACAGCTGCTCCAGCTGCCACTGGCGAACACCGTGGCACGAGGACGTCACACCTCCCTCAGCGGGAGTGGCGACCTGGCTGGGTCGGGTCATGAGACACGGGGTTGGAGGATCTCCGGAGAGGTGGAGGAACAGCCATGTTCTTCACTACACGAGGGAGGAAGGAGGGAGGGAGGGAGCAATGTAGGAACACAGATGCCTTGGATGCTAACAGAGTGTGTATTGATTCATGTAATCTGCTTAAAGGCGAATCTAACGTGGCGAAAACTGTTTACTTGGGTGAATTTAGTGTTGTGGTAAAGTGTGGTGGTAGGAGGGTCCAAAGTGTGGTGATATTTGAAAAGGGGAAGGGTATATTGTAATGGGAGGGGCCCATTATAGTGTGAATTGTATGGTGGAATGTGACTTGGGCAGTAGTAGAGTGAATTGTATGGTGGAATGGAGTCACTTGTAATGTGAACTGGGCAGTAGGAAGGGATCACTGGAGTCTGAAGTGTGTACTGGGAAGGACCCACTGGAGTGTGAACTAGGCAGCGAGAAGAATCCACTGTAGTGTGAACAGTGTGGCGAAAAGAGCCCGTTGTCGTGTGAACTGTGCAGTTAGAAGGGGTCGTTGGGTAGGCATACAGTGTGGTGAAGTGTGTGGTAGCAAAAGCACGTTGTGTGGGTAAAAACGTGCGGTGGGAAGGGGATCGATGGGTAATGAACTGTGTGATGAAAGTGGTCAAGTTTTGCGGGGGAAGTCGTGTGTGTGGTGATTTATATTTCAGCCAAGGCTAATAATGTAGAAAAAAACTTATGGGAATTTTTGTTTTTCTTCAGCCTGGTTAACCACCCTGCGGTTATGAAAAGGTTGCAATGTATAGTAGAGAAAATGGTAGTCACAGATTTAAGATTCGACTGAAATCCTGCTTCGGAGAACTTCGAGTTTGACCAACATAAAAAGACACGCTTCATGCCTCAGTCATTCTTGGGGGTTGATTTGACCACCAGATTTAACCATAGGCAGCCATCCGTCCGTCCAGTGAAGAATAAACGCGTTGAACGCGCTACTGCCGGACAGGATAGACAAGTCATGTGTCGGTCTGTGTTTCGCCTGGAATGTCCAAGACAGCCATGGAAATCAGTCCTCTAGCAATATTCCACGCTCTCGACAAGTGCAACCCCCCCCCCCCAACAGCCTGCCCTGAGATACACATAACGTTCAAGAATAATTTGACTTCATCACGCACGACCTTCTGCAGCAGGTCTCAGTCATATATAAGAACATTTCATGCTAACGCAAGTCGCATATGCAAAGAAATTTCAGAGTTAAAGGCAACTACATCGGAGGCAAATGATATTACGATTTAGTATATCTGGATTTCGGTTCACATTAAAAACTGAGGTGTCCTTGCCAAATAGACAATTCCAGTGTACATTTTCTAACAGCAGGAGGCGTTGCTGTCTTGCTCTATGTTAAAAGCTCATCTAATCCTGAGCTGGAAAAGAAAGTTGGAGCTATGGATGATATCGGATTCATTTTTATAGATTAAAAATCTTCATAAAAAGGAACAACAGTAGGATTATTCTCCTGGCCAGAGCGAGACCGAAGACTCGGGAATCTGTAATGAACTTGATTCGATCTTATGCAGGATTTTCAATATTCCGGTGTCCAAGTGGAAACAAAAAACCTCCTTTCCGTAGCTCTAGGTGCGGGCCTTACCTAAAACTGCTTGACAGTACCCTAATGCACTTAGTCGAGAAACATACTAGCGAAGTGAACACAATTAGACTTAGTTCTGGCTATAATTGAGGTTCTTGTCTGAGATGTTCAGACTGGGTAAGAGTTTAATACCAACACAAAACCAGAGACAATTTCTTTCATGTAACTTCTAAAACTGCCTTCATTGCAGGTCAATGCGAAAGTCGCATTATACACTTGCAAATATCAACGATCGTTTTGCTCTTGGCAGGCAATTGTACGGTGACAATGCCAATGAAAACGATACGGACGTAGTATGGAAAAGCTTCAGTAAAGTTTTCAAAGTAGAAGAAGGGGAACTAATTTGCCAGTGCACACAGCAGATAAGTCATTCTCCAAACGAAACCAAAATGGTTCCATTGCTATTTTACAAGCACGACCGCCGTTACTTGAGTCTCCTTATTTACATGAAAAGTTTACAGGTATTTCAGCATGTCTCTCCACTCCTGCCTCGCTAATCTGTGAATTTCTGATCTCTTTCCCTATCACAAACAACCTCGAAAGATCACCATAGTCTACTGCTGTTTGCCATCTTCTGCATTTCTTTTTTTCCTGTTAAGATACATCGGAAACCAACATATTATTATACTAACATACATACTATATAAACATACATACGGTATAAATCATACAAATTCTGTTAACTAGGAACTACATTTTTACTACTTTTATCCCCTAGGCTTGTAATGTTCTACCCCGAATTCTAGTGTAAAAAAAAAAATTCAGCCTTCTTTGATCTTTTCTTTTTCCAATAGGATAATACTGTTCGACCCCGAAATACGGTGGTAAGCACATCAACCTACCTTGCCCTTATATTCATACGGTAAGTGTTATTAATCTAGCCAATCAAGAACGTTCTATTTCCGTGTCGATTCCACTGGTCTAAATATTCGTTTATACAGTATCTAGTCCAATTCTCGTGGCCACTTTTGGCAATTCAGATCAACTAACTCATGGACAGATGTAAAGGACCGGAACAAAATTATCTCCGACGCGAATCCCGTGTGGTTGAATGAGGCAGCGTCGTCCATACCGCCAAGCTCTCCAATTATCTCAATAGGAATCGGATAGTTTATCGTGGCCACTAACGCCATCTATAATGCTCGCTAGATTTAAACCTTCCCTGTGTGTAATCAACATCCTCTCAAGTCTTGACGTGAATCGGATAGTAAGGGTAGAGGGTTGTCATGGAAGAGGCGTGTCTGTAAACCACTCTGCTTCACGCGGGTCTCGGGGCGTTATCTAGGAACTGACTTTGAATGGGGTCTTGCCTCTTTGAAGACACATAGTGACCTCATCTCGCGTATAGATATGGTGTTAATGGCGCATCGACTGGACAGATCGCTGGGATCAGTGATATGTCCTGATCGTTTCATCTCCACAAGGCTGTTTTCTAACCATGGTTCTTGGCGTTCAAAATTAACACGATTCGATCATACAAATAATAGAAAGTAAAGTATGATGAAAAAAAAAAACGAAATTTGGTGTTCAGGGAAACGTTCAAAGACTGTCGATCTTAATGGTTCTCAGAAATAAGGGCTTCATTACAGTGCTACAATACTGCAAGTATTATAGTAACGTACAAAAACAATGATACAGGAGCAAGACAATGCAATTTTCCATTACATGAAGCGTTATATGTGAAAGGACAGCCCTCAATGTCCGGTCCCAGTCTGCAGACACACCGAGGGCTTCGCTCTCAGACGGACGATGACTAACCCTCACACACACACATTTCCTAATAATTCATCCACTGCCTTGATGGGATAGGAATTGCTGGCTGACGGGTTGGTATACTTTCAGGAAAATATTTCACTGCTGAGCGATGGGGGTTGTACCGACCAAATAGGAGGTATGAAAACGGAAAATGGCGTGGGGAGGAGGAAGTGGATGGACGTCTCACTGACCAATGCCATTCCGTCATTCAGGGAGTTGTGGCCAAGGAGGAAGGTAGTGGTGGTGATGAGGGAAGGGTGAGGGTTTGATTAGCCAGGGAGTTGTGGCCAAGGAGGAAGGTAGTGGTGGTGATGAGGGAGGGTGAGGGTTTGAGTAGCCAGGGAAGGGCGGGTATGGTGTCCCGGGAAGAAAACAGCGGCGGTGAGGGAGGGTGTGGTGGAGGTGGGTGGTGAGGGATGGGCGTGGCAACTCTCCTCCGCTGGAGGGTTCGAACAGACGATTAGCCACAATCTGCCAGTGCACGTTAATGAGCATTCATCACTTCTTGACGTGGACTCACGATACTAAAAAAGTGACATTACGCGTTATGCCATCACGAGAAGTTTCTTCATCTTTTTTCAGTCACGATGCTTTAATTCTGACCCACAGTATGCAATGAACTCCGTCAATATCTAGACGCGCCTTTTACACAAACTGCTCCCTCCCTCCCTCTCATTTGTTCTATGACATTTAGGCAAATGCCATTTCTTGCTGATATCAAAATCAAAGCGACTCCTTGTGTTTTTCTCTGTCTGCACATCAATGTTCCAGGCAGCCTCAGGTTGGCCGTTGACCTTTCTATACCCCGTATTTAAGCATCGGTAATTGGGCAAGAAAATACACAGGGAGATAGGTCTGACCCTCATCAGAAAAGCGACGTCCACCACCAGCTTAGTAGGAGCGCCATCCACCGGCATCTTACAAATGTCATGATCAAATGTTGACTCTTGATCATCCGTGTGTTCGCAAGTAT
>NC_092233.1:10652741-10657741 GCF_036320965.1 Panulirus ornatus | reverse complement strand
AGCCAGATGTGCGTGTGTGTGTGTGTGTGTGTGTGTAAAAACATGATGATAATAGTAGTCATTAACGGTTTATTGAATCAACTGCATCCAAAAGCTTAAAATACACAAAGAGGAGGATACACACACACTCTGCAGACAACGGGAATATCAAGAAGGAAGGGAGGAGGTTAAACAGACAAGTCTTTACTCTCATAACGGGAAGCAGTCGACTGTTTACTGATGACGTCCACAATGGCGCTGGGGTGGGACTTGTTTTTACTGCGCGCTGTACCAGCTTTGGATGGTCTTGCCGTGAAAATAAACCTTGACTGTAACTTGGGAACGAGGGATCCCAAGTGGCAGGATATGCCGGTGGCCAAGACAGTACAACATCTTCTTCCCCAACTGTTGGATAGGGTCTTGTTGAAGTTGGTACAGAGGAAGCGTATGCGGTCTTCCAGTCAGGAAGAACGCCTGGTGTCTGGAACGAGGCATCATGATGGAGCATCAAGGGTTAGACCGCTTCACGGGAGAACATCTCGCAAGGCTCCGCAGGTTAGTCCCTGACGGGGTGGAGTGGAGCGCCTCATCACGAGGCTGGGTGAGTGTGCAGCTTCAAACACTTCGTGCGGACTCGGGGAGGTGTCCAGGCCCGGATGGTAGGCTGGGAAGCAGGTGGTGTCAAAGTGGGGGAAGTCTCCGGCAGATAGTGGCCGAGTGCTCCTTCAGACGTTTGAGCTGCCACTCCACTGAAGAGGTGATTAACGCAGGGAGACGAGGGAGTCTCCTTGCTCAAAAAAGAGTTCAGCTCTTTCAGTTCTCCACACCGCTGGGTTGTCTCGGTAGGACGTGGTGTAGCGGTGAGCGCTACTGATCCGTGGCGCGTTCACGTACGGTACGCCCAAGGGGCGAGTCGCAGAGGTTCGAGTCATGTCCCTGCAGTCGGTCCTTAGTCAACCAAGCTGTTCATCATCGCTTATAGTAATGGTTCAAAAACTGTATATATATAGGTACAAGCAAATGCGGCGTTCCCTATTCCGTCCCTGGCGCTATCGCTGGCGGGGGAGACGGCGATCAAGTATAATAAATGAATAAATAGATGAATATATATGATAAGATGGCTTTCATTACACCATCCAGTTGCCTGTGTCGTCTCAACTAACGTATGAAAAAAAAACCCTCTTAATCCAGCAAAACCTGCTTCATGCTGCCGACCTTAACACTCATAATATCAGACAACACATCGCTCGAGATTCTCCTCCTCCTCCTCACAACACCTACCTCCTCACACTCCTCACAACACCAACACACTGGCTCTGGTTCTTGAGAGTCTGCGCACCAACATCCCACGTGACCTCCATGTGTACGCTTCCAGCGATATATATATATATATATATATATATATATATATATATATATATATATATATATATATATATATATATATATATATATATACATCATCGTGACCGACATGAAACGGACAAATTATATGCCCAAATCAAGGTCATTTCGAGGGTTAAGAAAAAAAAGATGATCATTACACGAAAGTGCACTTGGGAACTAATCGTGTTCCATTTTCCTCGTGGTTTTATGCATATACTACATCACGCACACCATTGTGACCTCTTGCAACACAGCATTAATGATGTGGATTTGATTAAGGACCGAGTTGCCCGTGTCGTCTCAGATGACAAAAAAAAAGAGAGAGAGAGAAAAAAAAATACGGCGTAGGGAAAGGGACGGTTGAAGAGAGGTGATGCCAGGAGAATTAATGAGACGGAAGGCTGGCTACTCTGGTCAATAGAGAGGCGGAGGGTGAGGTGCCCCTCCGGATGTGTGAGTAGAATTCCACACTCGGGGCGAATGAAAGCCCTGTAGATATGAAACAGCTGCTCACAAGGAAAATAATTATGGCATCTTGACAACACTCCCAGTTTTGGGGAGAAGTAGACTTCGCGGTGTTAATGACATGGGTTCCAAGGCAAAGGGGAGGAGATGGTTATGCCTGACATTGTTATATCATTACAAGGTTGAAGTGTGGTGTTTTGAAAATGAACGGAGGGGAAACAAATGAATGCACTTTAACACCATTAAATTTCACGAGGTTACCTCCTCTCCAATCCCAAACATTACACAGGTCAGAAATGAGAGAGGAAATATACTCAGTAAGAGAACGAGAATGAGTATTAAAGAGAAGAGAGGAGGAAAAGAGAGTTCATGTATATAAAGTGGAATCGTCAGCATAAGAGTGAACAGAGTTAGAAGTAGAAGAGAAAAGTTCGCTTACTGAGAGAAGAAAAAGAGTAGATGACAAGACAGACCCTTGAGGAACACCAGCCTTGGTAGGACAGGAGGAGGGGATGTCGCTCCATCAATGACCTCTGCAATGGAACAGCCTGAGAGGCAACTATGGATTAGAAAACAGAGAGGAAGGGAGTTTATAAAGCAAAGTGTTCTGCCACAGAGCAGTCACACGCTTTGGAGGGTGCCGAGGGCTTCGACAAACGTTTCACCAAAATCCCTGAGAGCAGAAAGACCAGAGGTGACTCACATAGGAGAGGAGATCACCAGTAGATCTGAAGCTGCAAATTCCATGCTGGTGATCTGAAGGAAGGGGGAAGAGAATTCTAAGTGTCTGAGGAAGTGAGAGTTCAAGAGAGACATCAGAAGGAAGAGCGATGAGGCGATTGTTGGAGGGGTTAGAGATGTCTCCTTTCTCAGGGATGGGCTACATCAGGGTGTGTTCCCAAATGGAAGGGAAAGTCTAAGGTCCTAAACAGAGGAGGAACAGGCGAGCAAGGATTGGGCTAACTCAGAGGCACACTCCCTTAAAATACGAAGAGGTATGCCATCTGAGCTGTACGCCTTGTTCATATGGATCTAGGAGAGCATCTGGAAGACCCTGCGCGAGAAGAATATAGGAGACAGCATAGGTTCAGAGGGAGGAGGTGGGGGGGCGGAGGAGTAGAATCTAAATCATCAAAAGTTGAGTTAAGGAAAAGAAGGTGCCAAAAGGAGCATCTTTATCAGTTGGAGAGTTAGAAACAGATCGAACAGGTCGGGAAAGAGGAGGAAAGATTAAGTTACGGAAGATGCTGGAGATGCTTTGGGTTAAGAACCAAATAGATTTGACAGTAGAAGGTCAAGTCAGCATACTGTCTTTTCACGCACCGTCTCTGATGCGACAGACATCAGTGCAGGTGCGATCGAACCACAACTGTAAGAGATCAAGAACAAGGTGGGATGTAAACCTAGATCCCAAGTAAGATAACCCCCTACCATGCGCTCGGCATCCTGGCCAGAGAATGTCGATGACGAAGCAGCTCAGGGACAACCACTGAGCTCTCCCATGGGGCGAGGGTGGCGTTCTCAGCGGGGAATAAAGGATGGGCGCGGCCAATTTGAGGCAACAGAAATAAAACTGTGGTCAGAAGACCCGACAAGGGCAGAAATGGAGTGTGCATAGTGGGAGGGTTCAGAGGGAAAGAAAAAAGAGATTGAGTGTGTTAGAAGAGCTGTCGACGGTCGGGAGCTCGGGTAGTGAGCTGAATTGATTGTTCCAGACCGTTAAGGAGAGGGGAAAGAAAAGGCCTCGTTCCACCAGGATCGTCCCAATTAGAGCCTAACCAATCCTGGTGGTGTTCATTGAAAATCCCCGTTCACAAAAAATCCCAGCGCGTGAATGAAATGAGAGCAGAGCTTTGTGGCCTACGCGTTGGAGGAACTGGGAGGGAAGTAAACGAAACACCAAAGCATGGTAAAAGAAGTTTAGACAGATTTTGAGCCAGATGGCGTCAGAGTTAGGAGACTCAAGATCCAAGAGAGGAGCAATGGGAAGTTTTTGTATTACAGTGAGCACAAACTCCACCCTTGGAGCAGACACGATGATACATATTATAGTTGGAGATCTGAGAGTGCAGAGGAGAAGCAGCCTTGGACAGTTCGAATCCAGAGCGAAGCAGAACATCAGCGAGGGAACGAATCCCATGGTGTTCAACAGACGGAAACTTAACATATCGACCACGAATGTTGCAGAAAGGGATCCAAAATAAGAGAGCCAGGTCTAGGAGCTGTGGCAAAGGAAGTGGGATAAATCCCAGTCGCATGATGACGGTCAGGTGGGCCCTGGGATCCGTCCAATCACCTCTCCACCGGTGGCGCCGCCCAGCATCAACGCCGCGGCGTTCTGTAGTGGTTGCACTGGCATGAGTCAGAGTTCGGAAATTATGGAAAAGAATTAGGAAAAAAAAAAGATATAAGGATGCGTGTGAGTTATGTGTTGTCTAGGGTTATATATGAGAAGACTGTGTGGGACTGACATTAGTAGCCAGCAACCTACACCTGACTGGGGCAAATTGGGGGGAAAGCGATCTGGGCCTGGAGGGAAGAACGTAAGAGAGGCAGCAGTGCTGGCTCTCTGCGCCACAGCTACCGTCCTAGAGAGGACCGTGAGGAGGGTGAGGTGGGGGAGTCTGGGGAAGGAAAGGTTGTACAGGGGATGAGAGGAAAAGGGACTTGATGGAGGGGAGGAGCAGTGTAGTGGGTAGGGGATGATGAGTGGGGGGAAAGGGGAGAGCTGTGCTGGAGGGGAATGTTTGTGTGGACTTCTTTATGTCCGGCTGCTGAAGCTCCGAAAATTGTCTCTAAAGCTTCGAAGCTCACAATGACCGAAGCTGGGGGATCGAGACTAGCTGAGGACGCTGATGGACCTGACGATCCAGTACAGAGTGTGGCTGACGCAAAATATCATTCGTTGACGTTGTCAAAGCCTTGAAGATCATACGGCAATAACGAACCGGCTTCAGTGATGATATTAGAGTATTAGAGAATACATGAATGACAAATTTCATCCATGCATCCACAGGTAGTAGTTACAGTAGCTAAGGTAATAGTAATCATGTCATAAATACAGATACAGTAATACGGTAATGGTAGCACAGTAATACAGTGGTACGGTAATGGTAGCACCACCATTAAGCTGACGTTATATAGTCTGAGTTCAGACTTATTACTCGAGT
>NC_092233.1:10602741-10650241 GCF_036320965.1 Panulirus ornatus | reverse complement strand
AGCGTTTCTGACCGTGAGGCATTCACGGCCGCCCAGGGTCGAGCGCTTAGGTTCGAATCCTGGTTGCGGCTGTTGGTCCACAGTCAACCCAGCTCTTCATCCACCCCTAGGGGTTGGCCGATGAAATGGGTACCTGGCTCAGCCAAAGATATATATGTATACATATATATATATATATATATATATATATATATATATATATATATATATATATATATATATATATATATATATATATATATATATATATATATTGGAAAGGATCGCAATTTTGCGCGTGATCAAGATATTCCTATGAGTCCACGGGGAAAATGAAACACGATAAGCTCCCAAGTGCACTTTCGTGTAATAATCACATCATCAGGGGAGGTACAAGAGAGAAATATAACAGTCACTTGATATACGTCAAAGATGATGTCCAAGGTGACAGGAGGGGGTTTGGTAGCCTTCTCAGGCTCGGGTAATCTTCACTACACCTGTGGTATAGGAGGCTTCGCAGACCTGGCTCTCCCTGGGCCAAACTCGTCTGGCTGGGTGCATCAACCACGCAGCTTTGCGCCCCCACCCCACTCCACTCTGCCCCCCTGCCAGGCTAGCAGCAGCTTCCACTCATTACACACATCCGGTTGGACCGCCTCATTACGGCACAGGATGCAATGCGTAAATTAAACGCTCCATGATACATTATTTAATTATCTGTGGAAATTGCATCTGTAGAGGAAGGAATGGGTGGTTGTGTTGTTTGCGGGGGCTGACGGCGATGTTGGCGCGTGTGTGTTAATGGTGGCTTTATTGTTGTAGTTGGAGGTGGAGGTGGTCGTGGTGGCGGCAGTGCGGTAGAGGGGGTCGTTGTGTTGGTGGTGGTGGTGTGGTAGTGGCGTTATTGGTGGCTCTGGTGGTGGCGGTGTGGAGATGGTGATGGTGGCAGGTCTGGTGGTGGCTCTGGTGTTGGTGGTAGTGTGGTAGAGGTGATAGTAGTGGTTCTGGTGGTGGTGGTGGTGATGGTAGTAGTGTGGCGATAGTGGTGGTAGTGGCTCTAGTGGTGGTGGTGATAGCAGCAGTGTGGCGAAAGTGGTGGTAGTGGCTCTGGTGATGGTGGTAGCGTTGCTGGTGTCAGTGGTAGGTGTGGTCATTATCATGATGGATGTGGTGCTTCTCCACATCTCCATCACCAGCATCACCTGATGGTGTTGGGATGTGGAGGAGGCAACACTACGGGATCGAACAGACCCATTACTGGATCGACCCACCTCTCCTCTCCAGAACCCTCGCATTTACCTCTTCACCACCACATCCATAAACAGGTTAAACATCAAAGAAGACATCCCACACCTCAACGTATACGCGCACCTTCATTTCGAACCAGTCACCCTCCTCCTCTCACCTGAAGATGATTGAGGGTGTAGTGAAGATGATTGAGGGTGTAGTGAAGATGATTGAGGGTGTAGTGAAGATGATTGAGGGTGTAGTGAAGATGATTGAGGGTGTAGTGAAGATGATTGAGGGTGTAGTGAAGATGATTGAGGGTGTAGTGAAGATGATTGAGGGTGTAGTGAAGATGATTGAGGGTGTAGTGAAGATGATTGAGGGTGTAGTGAAGATGATTGAGGGTGTAGTGAAGATGATTGAGGGTGTAGTGAAGATGATTGAGGGTGTAGTGAAGATGATTGAGGGTGTAGTGAAGATGATTGAGGGTGTAGTGAAGATGATTGAGGGTGTAGTGAAGATGATTGAGGGTGTAGTGAAGATGATTGAGGGTGTAGTGAAGATGATTGAGGGTGTAGTGAAGATGATTGAGGGTGTAGTGAAGATGATTGAGGGTGTAGTGAAGATGATTGAGGGTGTAGTGAAGATGATTGAGGGTGTAGTGAAGATGATTGAGGGTGTAGTGAAGATGATTGAGGGTGTAGTGAAGATGATTGAGGGTGTAGTGAAGATGATTGAGGGTGTAGTGAAGATGATTGAGGGTGTAGTGAAGATGATTGAGGGTGTAGTGAAGATGATTGAGGGTGTAGTGAAGATGATTGAGGGTGTAGTGAAGATGATTGAGGGTGTAGTGAAGATGATTGAGGGTGTAGTGAAGATGATTGAGGGTGTAGTGAAGATGATTGAGGGTGTAGTGAAGATGATTGAGGGTGTAGTGAAGATGATTGAGGGTGTAGTGAAGATGATTGAGGGTGTAGTGAAGATGATTGAGGGTGTAGTGAAGATGATTGAGGGTGTAGTGAAGATGATTGAGGGTGTAGTGAAGATGATTGAGGGTGTAGTGAAGATGATTGAGGGTGTAGTGAAGATGATTGAGGGTGTAGTGAAGATGATTGAGGGTGTAGTGAAGATGATTGAGGGTGTAGTGAAGATGATTGAGGGTGTAGTGAAGATGATTGAGGGTGTAGTGAAGATGATTGAGGGTGTAGTGAAGATGATTGAGGGTGTAGTGAAGATGATTGAGGGTGTAGTGAAGATGATTGAGGGTGTAGTGAAGATGATTGAGGGTGTAGTGAAGATGATTGAGGGTGTAGTGAAGATGATTGAGGGTGTAGTGAAGATGATTGAGGGTGTAGTGAAGATGATTGAGGGTGTAGTGAAGATGATTGAGGGTGTAGTGAAGATGATTGAGGGTGTAGTGAAGATGATTGAGGGTGTAGTGAAGATGATTGAGGGTGTAGTGAAGATGATTGAGGGTGTAGTGAAGATGATTGAGGGTGTAGTGAAGATGATTGAGGGTGTAGTGAAGATGATTGAGGGTGTAGTGAAGATGATTGAGGGTGTAGTGAAGATGATTGAGGGTGTAGTGAAGATGATTGAGGGTGTAGTGAAGATGATTGAGGGTGTAGTGAAGATGATTGAGGGTGTAGTGAAGATGATTGAGGGTGTAGTGAAGATGATTGAGGGTGTAGTGAAGATGATTGAGGGTGTAGTGAAGATGATTGAGGGTGTAGTGAAGATGATTGAGGGTGTAGTGAAGATGATTGAGGGTGTAGTGAAGATGATTGAGGGTGTAGTGAAGATGATTGAGGGTGTAGTGAAGATGATTGAGGGTGTAGTGAAGATGATTGAGGGTGTAGTGAAGATGATTGAGGGTGTAGTGAAGATGATTGAGGGTGTAGTGAAGATGATTGAGGGTGTAGTGAAGATGATTGAGGGTGTAGTGAAGATGATTGAGGGTGTAGTGAAGATGATTGAGGGTGTAGTGAAGATGATTGAGGGTGTAGTGAAGATGATTGAGGGTGTAGTGAAGATGATTGAGGGTGTAGTGAAGATGATTGAGGGTGTAGTGAAGATGATTGAGGGTGTAGTGAAGATGATTGAGGGTGTAGTGAAGATGATTGAGGGTGTAGTGAAGATGATTGAGGGTGTAGTGAAGATGATTGAGGGTGTAGTGAAGATGATTGAGGGTGTAGTGAAGATGATTGAGGGTGTAGTGAAGATGATTGAGGGTGTAGTGAAGATGATTGAGGGTGTAGTGAAGATGATTGAGGGTGTAGTGAAGATGATTGAGGGTGTAGTGAAGATGATTGAGGGTGTAGTGAAGATGATTGAGGGTGTAGTGAAGATGATTGAGGGTGTAGTGAAGATGATTGAGGGTGTAGTGAAGATGATTGAGGGTGTAGTGAAGATGATTGAGGGTGTAGTGAAGATGATTGAGGGTGTAGTGAAGATGATTGAGGGTGTAGTGAAGATGATTGAGGGTGTAGTGAAGATGATTGAGGGTGTAGTGAAGATGATTGAGGGTGTAGTGAAGATGATTGAGGGTGTAGTGAAGATGATTGAGGGTGTAGTGAAGATGATTGAGGGTGTAGTGAAGATGATTGAGGGTGTAGTGAAGATGATTGAGGGTGTAGTGAAGATGATTGAGGGTGTAGTGAAGATGATTGAGGGTGTAGTGAAGATGATTGAGGGTGTAGTGAAGATGATTGAGGGTGTAGTGAAGATGATTGAGGGTGTAGTGAAGATGATTGAGGGTGTAGTGAAGATGATTGAGGGTGTAGTGAAGATGATTGAGGGTGTAGTGAAGATGATTGAGGGTGTAGTGAAGATGATTGAGGGTGTAGTGAAGATGATTGAGGGTGTAGTGAAGATGATTGAGGGTGTAGTGAAGATGATTGAGGGTGTAGTGAAGATGATTGAGGGTGTAGTGAAGATGATTGAGGGTGTAGTGAAGATGATTGAGGGTGTAGTGAAGATGATTGAGGGTGTAGTAAAGATGATTGCGGGTGTAGTGAAGATGATTGAGGGTGTAGTGAAGATGATTGAGGGTGTAGTGAAGAAGCGTATGGTGGTGAACCTGGCTTGGTGACGATGAAGGCATTGTGAAGATAAGGGTGTGGTGAGGAAGAAGGGCCCCGTGCTAAACCTAGCTCTCTGAGGATAAGGGTATTGTGAAGATAAGGTGTAGTAACGGCGAGGACGTAATGAGGATAAGAAGAGTAGTGAAAATACGTGGAAGGCAAATGTCTTTGGAGGAACATGATGGTGAAGCGATGATGAGAATAGGATGAAGACGAGTAATGGGGGATGTAGCTGTGTGGTAAGGTGATGGTGTAGTGGGGACCTAAGTTACTGAACATGAAGGCGTAGTAAAGACGGTGCCCACAACCCTTTCTTTCGCAACGCTGGTCTCTGAATCAGTGAAGGTCTGAGTGAAGAGTCCCCCTCCCCTCTTTTTAGCCACCAAACTCGTCCCGTCATCCATGTCCTTCGAACTTGGAGACGTCACGTCTGTTGTACTCGATATCCCACTGACCTTCACTAGCTTTCTGTTGCGTCGAGACCATCACCCACGAATTCTGTGTACATCTGAAGGGGATTTAAAGAGATTATAAAGGGAAGCGTCATCAGTTCCAGTCAGGCGTTCGAATCCCGCAACGGACACAAAACTAAATATACTCTTTATTATTGTATTAATTCATTCTTTTATTTCACAAGACTATATCCTTCGGTTACGGGTGGGTCTTTGGGTTAAAAGCAAGCTTTAGGCCTCTCAACTCCGGGGTTAATTAACTTCCAGGGTCATTAAGACCGTCAACGTCAAGCCAGATCCACCAACCCGAAAGATCTCGAACGCCTACTTCAGTGTTACGGATAATTGTATGAACCACATACACTCCCAGCATGCATGTGGCCCCGCAGGCGTCAGAGCAAATGACAGGCAAGAATTATCATTGTCGATTATCACTGTTATCATCATTTAAGGGATTCTAATCAAATTCTAATCAAATTGGAGGACGGGGTTAGATATCACCTCGAAGGCTGTGCTAGTAGTATGTAAGGTATGGAGAGGATAAACTGGTGGGACAAATGTTTGGAACCACTGAACAATGCCATCCATCGTTCAGGGTGTGGTAAGCCAGGGAGGGATGGAGGGAGTGATGATGGTGAGGGAGAAGGTGGCGGCCGAGAGAAAGGGCGTGATGGCGGTGAAGGAAGGTGCGTGGTTGCCAGGGAATGAGAGAGTGGTAGGGTTAGGGAGGCTTTGGTGAAGTTACTGAAGTAGGATGTGGTAGCTAGGGTCGAGGGGCTTGGAGGTGCCCTGGTCTGGTCCGCTACTCACCTACAGTTATCTGAAACATTAGAGACAAACAGGTTGATCAATACTGTGTTACTTACTTCCTACTCCAGCCAGGCGCAGAGCCGTGAAAGCCATCAGTTTCGAGTGACGCGAGATTCAGGAAATCATTCGCCTGAATTTTCCAGGCGAATCACACAATATTCACGTCCTACAATTTTTCAAAATTGTTTTGTACTGAAGCCATTTATCGTTACTGTAAATCAAAACATTTCACAACAAACTCACAGATCACTATTACATAACTTTTTCGTACCAGTATTCCACGTACTGATCACTTGTCACTATAAATCGCAATAATTAACAGACGTATCAGCTATATTTTCATTAATCACTGACCGGCCATAGTGAAGACAAGGGCCGCGTGAAGATGAGATTGTAGTGAAGAGGAGTATAGTAGCATAATATAATTATTCTATGTTGACTTTGCTCCTCGTCACATCTTAAATCCTCCTCCATGTTCAAGACCCGAACATTCAAAACCTTTTCCTCTTCATCCTTCCCCTTTCAATTAGGTCTTCTCATTCTCCTTGTTCTCTCCACTTCTGACACACATATTCTCTTTGTCAACCTCTCCTCACTCATCCTCTCCATATATCCAAACCACTTCAGTACACCCTCCTCAGCTGCCCTCATACCTGATCACTATTCCCCACCTTAGCAAGGTAGCCTCAGGAACAAAGGACTGAGCCACCAGAGGAAAAGCCCTCATCTGGCTCCTTCCTCTGTTCCTTCGTTTGGAAAGTATACAAAGAGGAGGGGAGGATTTCGGCCTTATTCTCCCCTACTCCTCCTCCTCCTCCCGCCCTTACTAATTGCTTTATAAGGCACACGTGTCGAATAATGACAGCGGTGGAGTGACCATGCCCATCGCTTGTCCAGTTGGCTGTCATTCTTCTCTGCCCCACAGACAAACACACAATGTTCTCACCACCTCACAAATAACCCCTGACACCATAGTACATAGCAGTACATGGGAAGGACAGATAACGTGAGTACCTGACGGCCCATGACGAGCTGATCTACTAACAATGCCTGTCACACAGTAGTGGTGTGTCTGTCATGCCTCTATTATACCAGACCTGTGTTACACATGCACTGGTGGAGGAGCTACCAGACCTGTGTTACACATACACTGGTGGAGGAACTACGAGACCTATGTCACACATACACTGGTGGAAGAACTACCAGACCTGTGTTACACACACTGGTGGAGGAACTACCAGATCTGTGTCACATACTGGTGGAGATAAAGGTGAACAAACATTATTACGTTTGGAAACATTTTTACTTAAATACGATAACCTTATTTCTAGGCTACAAAGAATATTTCAAGATCATATTAAGGAACTTCGTTAACTAACGTCTTACGTCGATAACCTCATGTACACTGCATAAAACATCCTTCGTTCCTGACTGCATTCTGTCTCTGTCAACACTGATCCCTCCGTTCCACGCACATCTCTCTGTTCCACGCACAGGAAATCTCACAGTGGTTTGTTCCCTCACTTCAGCTGGCTTCGCCTGATGAAGGTACGTTAGAGAAAAAAATACACACACACACACACGCACACACACACACACACACACACACACACACACACACACACATATATATATATATATATATATATATATATATATATATATATATATATATATATATATATATATATATATATATATATATCTGTGGTTTCAGAAGTGGTAGAGGATGTGTGGATCAGGTGTTTGCTTTGAAGAATGTATGTGAGAAATACTTAGAAAAGCAAATGGATTTGTATGTAGCATTTATGGATCTGGGGAAGGCATATGATAGAGTTGATAGAGATGCTCTGTGGAAGGTATTAAGAATATATGGTGTGGGAGGCAAGTTGTTAGAAGCAGTGAAAAGTTTTTATCGAGGATGTAAGGCATGTGTACGTGTAGGAAGAGAGGAAAGTGATTGGTTCTCAGTGAATGTAGGTTTGCGGCAGGGGTGTGTGATGTCTCCATGGTTGTTTAATTTGTTTACGGATGGGGTTGTTAGGGAGGTGAATGCAAGAGTTTTGGAAAGAGGGGCAAGGATGAAGTCTGTTGGGGATGAGAGAGCTTGGGAAGTGAGTCAGTTGTTGTTCGCTGATGATACAGCGCTGGTGGCTGATTCATGTGAGAAACTGCAGAAGCTGGTGACTGAGTTTGGTAAAGTGTGTGAAAGAAGAAAGTTAAGAGTAAATGTGAATAAGAGCAAGGTTATTAGGTACAGTAGGGTTGAGGGTCAATTCAATTGGGAGGTGAGTTTGAATGGAGAAAAACTGGAGGAAGTGAAGTGTTTTAGATATCTGGGAGTGGATCTGGCAGCGGATGGAACCATGGAAGCGGAAGTGGATCATAGGGTGGGGGAGGGGGCGAAAATTCTGGGAGCCTTGAAGAATGTGTGGAAGTCGAGAACATTATCTCGGAAAGCAAAAATGGGTATGTTTGAAGGAATAGTGGTTCCAACAATGTTGTATGGTTGCGAGGCGTGGACTATGGATAGAGTTGTGCGCAGGAGGATGGATGTGCTGGAAATGAGATGTTTGAGGACAATGTGTGGTGTGAGGTGGTTTGATCGAGTAAGTAACGTAAAGGTAAGAGAGATGTGTGGAAATAAAAAGAGCGTGGTTGAGAGAGCAGAAGAGGGTGTTTTGAAATGGTTTGGTCACATGGAGAGAATGAGTGAGGAAAGATTGACCAAGAGGATATATGTGTCGGAGGTGGAGGGAACGAGGAGAAGAGGGAGACCAAATTGGAGGTGGAAAGATGGAGTGAAAAAGATTTTGTGTGATCGGGGCCTGAACATGCAGGAAGGGTGAAAGGAGGGCAAAGAATAGAGTGAATTGGAGCGATGTGGTATACCGGGGTTGACGTGCTGTCAGTGGATTGAATCAAGGCATGTGTATGGGGGTGGGTTGGGCCATTTTTTTTTTTTTTTTTTTTTTTTTTTTTTTTTTTAAATTTCCAAAAGAAGGAACAGAGGGGGCCAGGTGAGGATATTCCAAAAAAGGTCCAGTCCTCTGTTCTTAACGCTACCTTGCTAACGCGGGAAATGGCGAATAGTTTAAAAGAAAAGAAAATATATATATATATATATATATATATATATATATATATATATATATATATATATATATATATATATATATATATATATATATATATATATATATACACATATACATATATATACCCCTAAATGAAACTGCTCCTACCGGGAGGCTGTGTGAAGAGAGGTGTGGTTGGGCGGGCCAGACTTGGTGACGAAACCTTTGGCAGCGAGTTTATGGAGAAGCTTATGCATTATGCATCCCAGTCCCACGTCCTAGACTGATTCATCAGCGCCGTAAATGAATCAGCCGACCAAAGTTGTTGAAGGAAGTAAATGCTGGCATATATTTACATAAACGAGTTAAGTGGAGTGGAAAAATGAAGTGGAGAAAGTGAAGAAATTTTTTTTTTATGTTGTAAATGTTTTTTTCTTTTTTTTTCTCTTCTCTTTTTTCGGAATTTTCGTTTTTTTTTTTTTTCTGAGAGAAAACGGATGGCGAGGAATGGTAGATTAGGCTTGTGGGTTATGGCGTAGGTTGTGTCTCTTGCATTGTGGATGGTCTTCAGCAGGGATGGTCTTGTTAAGTCTAGGTTGTAGGGATGGTCTTGTTTACTGCAGGTTGTAGGGATGGTCTTGTTTACTGCAGGTTGTAGGGATGGTCTGTTCATCACTGGTTGTAGGGATGGTCTGTTCACCACTGGTTGTAGGGATGGTCTGTTCACCACTGGTTGTTGGGATGGTCTGTTCACCACAGGTTGTAGAGATGGTCTGTTCATCACTGGTTGTAGGGATGGTCTGTTCACCACTGGTTGTATGGATGGTCTGTTCACCACAGGTTGTAGGCATGGTCTGTTCATCACAGGTTGTAGGGATGGTCTGTTCACCACTGGTTGTAGGGATGGTCTGTTCACCACAGGTTGTAGGCATGGTCTGTTCATCACAGGTTGTAGGGATGGTCTGTTCACCACTGGTTGTAGAGATGGTCTGTTCACCACTGGTTGTATGGATGGTCTGTTCACCACAGGTTGTAGGCATGGTCTGTTCATCACAGGTTGTAGGGATGGTCTGTTCACCACTGGTTGTAGGGATGGTCTGTTCACCACAGGTTGTAGGCATGGTCTGTTCATCACAGGTTGTAGGGATGGTCTGTTCATCACAGGTTGTAGGCATGGTCTGTTCATCACTGGTTGTAGGCATGGTCTGTTCATCACTGGTTGTAGGGATGGTCTGTTCATCACTGGTTGTAGGGATGGTCTGTTCATCACAGGTTGTAGGCATGGTCTGTTCATCACTGGTTGTAGGCATGGTCTGTTCATCACTGGTTGTAGGGGTGATCGACTTGACCACAGATCGCTGGACAACTGCAGGTGATCGAAGCGGTGTTTGCAGGAGCGAGCGCTGCTGATGTCCCTCCCCCCACCACAGCTGCCCTGCTGTGCTCCCCTGCTTATTTGGGTTCGCCGCTGTTACTGTGTTGCCATGTTACCGTGTTGGTGTGCTTCCCTGGTTGGCGTTTGCTTCATGTGTTGCCACGCTTCCCTGGTTGGGGGGCTGCTTCACCTGTGGGTGCGTTTACCTGTGTGGGGTTTTGCGCGCCCCCTGTTTGGCGGGCCCCGGCTTTTCCCCCGGTGGGGGGGGTGGCGTTCCCTGGTTGGTGTGCTTCATTTTCTGTGTTACGGGTTTTGGCTGCTGTTCCCCTTTTTGGTGGTTTTGGTGTCCCCTTCCCCTGGTTGATGTTCCCCTTTCTTCCACGCTACCTTTGTTTTGCTTCACCTGTGTTGGCTGCGCTTAACCTGTGTCGCCGCTGCTTCACCTGTGTTGGCTGCTGCTTCACCTGTGTTGCCGTTTTGTTACCTGGTTTTGGTGGCTTCCCCTGTTTTGGGTGTTACCTGTGTTGCCCGTTCCCTGTGTTGGCTGTCCCTTCACCGTGTTGCCCGCTGCTTACCGTGTTCGTCGCGTTTTCCTGTGTTCGCGTGCTTCCCTGTGTTGGCTGTTCCCCTGTGTTTCGCTGTTACTGTGTTGACTGTGTTCACGCGCGCTGTATGCTTTTTTGCTGAAATTACATCCATCAGTAGCTATGCCACCACCATTTCCCTCTGTGAATCCAACACTCGCTGCTGGTCCAACTCGTTCACGTCAAAATCCGCCCTTTTAAGGGGAAAAGTGATCAGCTAAGTATGTGCAAAAAAATTATGAACCCAGAATCAATTGAAAATTTTTCGCGAGCGGCTTTTGCTAACACCAAGTTTTTGTTGTGTCCGGAACAGCATTCCTCCCACTCGGTCCCCAAAATGGGGGACTTTCCCCCGGATTTTGGACAACTATATGTGTTTTTTATATTTATTTTAATTTTTTTTATTTTTTTAATTTAATATATATATTATATTTTTTTTAAAATTTTTTATTTTTTTAAAATATATATATATATTTAATTTTTAATAACATATACGCATACAATAATATACATACAAGTTTGTAATTATACAAGACTATTCATACTTGTTTTCCCCTTCATCCTTTCCGCGCTCCCGCCCCCCAAAGGGAAAACGCATCGTTTGATATGTAAACGCCGACCCGGGGAATTTTTTTGAAATCGGTAAAATGTTTTGGATTAAAACAATATTTTTCATAGGTTGTAGGGTATCATTGCGTGAATAAGTTTCTTTTGGTTTAAAACTTGTGTTTTCACAATCTATCGTCAGGGAAACTCATAATTATGCAAAATGTCTGTATTTAACCGGAAAAGAATCAAAGTTTTCAAAACATATCGGGGGTGTTGTTTCGTCGCGGGTTAAAACCTACTCTTGGTTAGAGGTGTCAGATCCCGTAAAACCCCTTTTTTAAGCGGGTTCAAAGGGGGGATCCCTTTTACCCTTCCCAAGGAGCTTGCTGTTTACCTGAAGAGGGGGAAGAAGTTGCCCCTGCGACAGCTCCCCCTTTGGGTGATCAAGGGCCCCATTACCTTTGTTTTGGTTTTCCGACCAACACGATGACCTCAGATCCGGATATGAAAAGCGTTTGATGAGCAACAGATTCCTCGTCAACAGCCATAAACGCTGGGTAGCATTACCGTCTATATTAGTCCATGTCAGTGATCCTTGGAATAGTGATTGACCTTTGAAGAGCACATAGTATGGGTCTCTTTTAAACGTTACAACAACACACCCAACACACCGAAACTCATCTATTTTACGTTAGTGCGTTCGTTTTGGCACAGCGAAAAGACCTTGTTTTTTCCCTTCCTGCCTTGTTCTAGCCGTTCCGGCTTACCCTTTCCCCTTCCCTCTTAGGCTCATCTCTCCCCCGTTTGTCCCCGCCCCTTTCCCCGTTCGCCTTCTTCGCCGGTGCGTGGCGAAGATGCAGCCGGAAAAAAGGGGTGGTGAGGGAAGGGGCCCTTGGGTTTTGGGCGTTCTGTTGGTTTTCTGGAAACCCCGGCCACCTTCCATTTTTTGGTGGATTATGGAACCCCGGCCCCATTCCATATTGGTGGTTTACTGGAACCTTGTCCCAATTTACCCTTGAGGTTTACGGGGAACCCCGGCCCCTTTTCCTTATCTGGGGGTTCAGGAACCCCGGCCCCCTCCTTATTTGTTGGATCTACTGAACCCTTGGCCACACTCCTATTGGTGGTTTACTGGAACCGGCCCCATCCTATCGGTTGGTTTATGGAACCTGGCCCCCCATCATCTGATGGTCTGTATCACCAGCTTAAGTCTAGTCCCCACTGTGGTCTGTATCACCAGCTTAAGTCTAGTCCCCACTGTGGTCTGTATCACCAGCTTAAGTTTAGTCCCCACTGTGGTCTGTATCACCAGCTTAAGTTTAGTCCCCACTGTGGTCTGTATCACCAGCTTAAGTCTAGTCCCCACTGTGGTCTGTATCACCAGCTTAAGTTTAGTCCCCACTGTGGTCTGTATCACCAGCTTAAGTCTAGTCCCCACTGTGGTCTGTATCACCAGCTTAAGTCTAGTCCCCACTGTGGTCTGTATCACCAGCTTAAGTCTAGTCCCCACTGTGGTCTGTATCACCAGCTTAAGTTTAGTCCCCACTGTGGTCTGTATCACCAGCTTAAGTCTAGTCCCCACTGTGGTCTGTATCACCAGCTTAAGTCTAGTCCCCACTGTGGTCTGTATCACCAGCTTAAGTCTAGTCCCCACTGTGGTCTGTATCACCAGCTTAAGTTTAGTCCCCACTGTGGTCTGTATCACCAGCTTAAGTCTAGTCCCCACTGTGGTCTGTATCACCAGCTTAAGTTTAGTCCCCACTGTGGTCTGTATCACCAGCTTAAGTCTAGTCCCCACTGTGGTCTGTATCACCAGCTTAAGTCTAGTCCCCACTGTGGTCTGTATCACCAGCTTAAGTCTAGTCCCCACTGTGGTCTACACCACCAGCTTAAGTCTAGTCCCCACTGTGGTCTGTATCACCAGCTTAAGTCTAGTCCCCACTGTGGTCTGTATCACCAGCTTAAGTCTAGTCCCCACTGTGGTCTGTATCACCAGCTTAAGTTTAGTCCCCACTGTGGTCTGTATCACCAGCTTAAGTTTAGTCCCCACTGTGGTCTGTATCACCAGCTTAAGTCTAGTCCCCACTGTGGTCTGTATCACCAGCTTAAGTCTAGTCCCCACTGTGGTCTGTATCACCAGCTTAAGTTTAGTCCCCACTGTGGTCTGTATCACCAGCTTAAGTTTAGTCCCCACTGTGGTCTGTATCACCAGCTTAAGTTTAGTCCCCACTGTGGTCTACACCACCAGCTTAAGTCTAAGTCCCCACTGTGGTCTACACCACCAGCTTAAGTCTAGTCCCCACTGTGGTCTACACCACCAGCTTAAGTCTAGTCCCCACTGTGGTCTGTATCACCAGCTTAAGTCTAAGTCCCCACTGTGGTCTACACCACCAGCTTAAGTCTAAGTCCCCACTGTGGTCTGTATCACCAGCTTAAGTCTAAGTCCCCACTGTGGTCTGTATCACCAGCTTAAGTCTAAGTCCCCACTGTGGTCTACACCACCAGCTTAAGTCTAAGTCCCCACTGTGGTCTGTATCACCAGCTTAAGTCTAAGTCCCCACTGTGGTCTGTATCACCAGCTTAAGTCTAAGTCCCCACTGTGGTCTACACCACCAGCTTAAGTCTAAGTCCCCACTGTGGTCTGTATCACCAGCTTAAGTCTAAGTCCCCACTGTGGTCTGTATCACCAGCTTAAGTCTAAGTCCCCACTGTGGTCTGTATCACCAGCTTAAGTCTAGTCCCCACTGTGGTCTGTATCACCAGCTTAAGTCTAAGTCCCCACTGTGGTCTGTATCACCAGCTTAAGTCTAAGTCCCCACTGTGGTCTACACCACCAGCTTAAGTCTAAGTCCCCACTGTGGTCTACACCACCAGCTTAAGTCTAGTCCCCACTGTGGTCTGTATCACCAGCTTAAGTCTAGTCCCCACTGTGGTCTACACCACCAGCTTAAGTTTAGTCCCCACTGTGGTCTACACCACCAGCTTAAGTCTAAGTCCCCACTGTGGTCTGTATCACCAGCTTAAGTTTAGTCCCCACTGTGGTCTGTATCACCAGCTTAAGTCTAAGTCCCCACTGTGGTCTGTATCACCAGCTTAAGTCTAAGTCCCCACTGTGGTCTGTATCACCAGCTTAAGTCTAGTCCCCACTGTGGTCTGTATCACCAGCTTAAGTCTAGTCCCCACTGTGGTCTACACCACCAGCTTAAGTCTAAGTCCCCACTGTGGTCTGTATCACCAGCTTAAGTCTAGTCCCCACTGTGGTCTGTATCACCAGCTTAAGTCTAAGTCCCCACTGTGGTCTGTATCACCAGCTTAAGTCTAGTCCCCACTGTGGTCTACACCACCAGCTTAAGTCTAGTCCCCACTGTGGTCTGTATCACCAGCTTAAGTCTAAGTCCCCACTGTGGTCTACACCACCAGCTTGAAGTTTAGTCCCCACTGTGGTCTGTATCACCAGCTTAAGTCTAAGTCCCCACTGTGGTCTGTATCACCAGCTTAAGTTTAGTCCCCACTGTGGTCTGTATCACCAGCTTAAGTCTAAGTCCCCACTGTGGTCTGTATCACCAGCTTAAGTCTAGTCCCCACTGTGGTCTACACCACCAGCTTAAGTCTAGTCCCCACTGTGGTCTACACCACCAGCTTAAGTCTAAGTCCCCACTGTGGTCTGTATCACCAGCTTAAGTCTAAGTCCCCACTGTGGTCTGTATCACCAGCTTAAGTCTAGTCCCCACTGTGGTCTACACCACCAGCTTAAGTCTAGTCCCCACTGTGGTCTACACCACCAGCTTAAGTCTAGTCCCCACTGTGGTCTGTATCACCAGCTTAAGTTTAGTCCCCACTGTGGTCTGTATCACCAGCTTAAGTCTAAGTCCCCACTGTGGTCTGTATCACCAGCTTAAGTCTAGTCCCCACTGTGGTCTGTATCACCAGCTTAAGTCTAGTCCCCACTGTGGTCTACACCACCAGCTTAAGTCTAGTCCCCACTGTGGTCTGTATCACCAGCTTAAGTTTAGTCCCCACTGTGGTCTGTATCACCAGCTTAAGTCTAGTCCCCACTGTGGTCTACACCACCAGCTTAAGTCTAGTCCCCACTGTGGTCTGTATCACCAGCTTAAGTCTAAGTCCCCACTGTGGTCTGTATCACCAGCTTAAGTCTAAGTCCCCACTGTGGTCTACACCACCAGCTTAAGTCTAGTCCCCACTGTGGTCTACACCACCAGCTTAAGTCTAGTCCCCACTGTGGTCTACACCACCAGCTTAAGTCTAAGTCCCCACTGTGGTCTGTATCACCAGCTTAAGTCTAGTCCCCACTGTGGTCTACACCACCAGCTTAAGTCTAGTCCCCACTGTGGTCTACACCACCAGCTTAAGTCTAGTCCCCACTGTGGTCTACACCACCAGCTTAAGTCTAGTCCCCACTGTGGTCTGTATCACCAGCTTAAGTCTAAGTCCCCACTGTGGTCTGTATCACCAGCTTAAGTTTAGTCCCCACTGTGGTCTACACCACCAGCTTAAGTTTAGTCCCCACTGTGGTCTGTATCACCAGCTTAAGTTTAGTCCCCACTGTGGTCTGTATCACCAGCTTAAGTCTAGTCCCCACTGTGGTCTGTATCACCAGCTTAAGTTTAGTCCCCACTGTGGTCTGTATCACCAGCTTAAGTTTAGTCCCCACTGTGGTCTGTATCACCAGCTTAAGTCTAAGTCCCCACTGTGGTCTGTATCACCAGCTTAAGTCTAGTCCCCACTGTGGTCTACACCACCAGCTTAAGTCTAAGTCCCCACTGTGGTCTGTATCACCAGCTTAAGTCTAAGTCCCCACTGTGGTCTGTATCACCAGCTTAAGTTTAGTCCCCACTGTGGTCTGTATCACCAGCTTAAGTCTAAGTCCCCACTGTGGTCTGTATCACCAGCTTAAGTCTAGTCCCCACTGTGGTCTGTATCACCAGCTTAAGTTTAGTCCCCACTGTGGTCTGTATCACCAGCTTAAGTCTAGTCCCCACTGTGGTCTACACCACCAGCTTAAGTCTAGTCCCCACTGTGGTCTGTATCACCAGCTTAAGTTTAGTCCCCACTGTGGTCTGTATCACCAGCTTAAGTTTAGTCCCCACTGTGGTCTGTATCACCAGCTTAAGTCTAAGTCCCCACTGTGGTCTACACCACCAGCTTAAGTCTAGTCCCCACTGTGGTCTGTATCACCAGCTTAAGTCTAGTCCCCACTGTGGTCTGTATCACCAGCTTAAGTCTAGTCCCCACTGTGGTCTACACCACCAGCTTAAGTCTAAGTCCCCACTGTGGTCTACACCACCAGCTTAAGTTTAGTCCCCACTGTGGTCTGTATCACCAGCTTAAGTTTAGTCCCCACTGTGGTCTACACCACCAGCTTAAGTTTAGTCCCCACTGTGGTCTGTATCACCAGCTTAAGTTTAGTCCCCACTGTGGTCTGTATCACCAGCTTAAGTTTAGTCCCCACTGTGGTCTACACCACCAGCTTAAGTCTAAGTCCCCACTGTGGTCTGTATCACCAGCTTAAGTCTAAGTCCCCACTGTGGTCTGTATCACCAGCTTAAGTCTAGTCCCCACTGTGGTCTACACCACCAGCTTAAGTCTAGTCCCCACTGTGGTCTGTATCACCAGCTTAAGTTTAGTCCCCACTGTGGTCTGTATCACCAGCTTAAGTTTAGTCCCCACTGTGGTCTACATCACCAGCTTAAGTCTTCTAAGTCCTCAGTGTGGTCTGTATCACCAGCTTAAGTCTAAGTCCCCACTGTGGTCTGTATCACCAGCTTAAGTCTAAGTCCCCACTGTGGTCTACACCACCAGCTTAAGTTTAGTCCCCACTGTGGTCTACACCACCAGCTTAAGTCTAGTCCCCACTGTGGTCTGTATCACCAGCTTAAGTCTAGTCCCCACTGTGGTCTACACCACCAGCTTAAGTCTAAGACCTAAGTGTGGTCTGCATCATCTGCACTACCTGCCTGGCTAATATACAGGAGGGTTGGCAAGTAACGGCTGCGCGGTGAGCCAGCACTTCACGGGCTGTCGAATTTCACTCCTTTGACCCAGGCTGCTGTCATTTTCTTCCTATCCTACCCACACGCGGGGGTTTCCTGGTGGTCGTGCCACAAACACAGGCTCTCTCTCTCTCTCTCTCTCTCTCTCTCTCTCTCTCTCTCTCTCTCTCTCTCTCTCTCTCTCTCTCTCTCTCTCTCTCTCTCTCTCTCTCACACACACACACACACGACGTATGACGACACATAACTCACAAAACTCATTACTCATAACTCTACATTTTCCCCCACTGTGAGGACGGTGCTCTGCCCAGGTAGGTACTCTCTCTCTCTCTCTCTCTCTCTCTCTCTCTCTCTCTCTCTCTCTCTCTCTCTCTCTCTCTCTCTCTCTTACGGATAGCACTCAAGCTTCTTCCATCGAACATACCCTCTCTCTCTCTCTCTCTCTCTCTCTCTCTCTCTCTCTCTCTCTCTCTCTCTCTCTCTCTCTCTCTCTCTCTCTCTCTCTCTCTCCTACTAAATACCTGTATGAGCATAACTACTGCAAACTACCGAACAAGCCATGGCAGCCGATAGACGTGCAAGCAGTTGGAGGGCCATCATCACAAACCAACTCTAACTAAAAGTCAGTAACGTCTCGGTGGCTGTAACGAGTTAACTCTCATAGCGTATATATATATATATATATATATATATATATATATATATATATATATATATGTGTGTGTGTGTGTGTGTGTGTGTGTGTGTGTGTGTGTGTGTGTAAAGTCTTTCAAGTTTTGCTATTTTCAATCTTTATCAAACTTTGCAAGAGTGTAATCTAAGTTTCAAACTTTTAAGAATAAATTATGTGAAGAATGAGATGATATAATGAATAGTTCCGAGACAAGTATATTACTGTGGAAGCCATCCATAATTCAAGTTTTTATTTCACAAATATACAGCGACAAAGTATAAAAAAAAAAAGAAAAAAAAAAAAAAATATATATATATATATATATATATATATATATATATATATATATATATATATATATATGGCGTCCGAGCTACGTCTTTTCGTTGTATATCAACTGTCATATTTCTTCCTTGTATCTCTCCTGATGATGTGATTATTACACGAAAGTGCACTTGGGAACTTAACGTGTTTCATTTCATTTCCTCGTGGACTCAAAGGAATATACTTGATCACGCGCTCAACTGTGATCCAATATATATATATATATATATATATATATATATATATATATATATATATATATATATATATATATATATATATATAAAACATGTAATCAACACGATTTTTATAACACTTAATTTTCAAAATCAGGAGAATGATGAGGACTGTTATAAAAAAAAAGAAAAAAAGAAAAAAAAAAGCGGTCATAAAAATGATATAAGAGCCAGAGCTCTTAAAGAGAAGCCTTGTTCTCCCGAATTACACAGTCACATAATTACGAAAGTTTCTCCACTGAATAAAATTTTAGTGAGTGGGATTCAGGTAATTGCCTTTTCCCATTACGAAACTCATCAACAAACCTTATTATATTAGGGACGTGGCGAGTGCCTGCGTAAGGTGAAGAGGAACGCCTAAGAGTTAGGAGGAAAGGTACTCTTACAGAAAACTTAGAATGATTAGAAAGAATAAATAGAAACGGAGTGTGATACAGGTAAAGTGGTGTTCGATATCAAGCGTGTGACTCGCGGGTAGTGGCTTGGATATGAGGCGTGTGACTCGCGGGTAGTGGCTTAGATATGAGGCGTGTGACTCGCGGGTAGTGGCTTGGATATGAGGCGTGTGACTCGTGGGTAGTGGCTTGGATATGAGTATATGACTCGCGGGTAGTGGCTTGGATATGAGGCGTGTGACTCGCGGGTAGTGGCTTGGATATGAGGCGTGTGACTCGCGGGTAGTGGCTTGGATATGAGGCGTGTGACTCGCGAGTAGTGGCTTAGATATGAGGCGTGTGACTCGTGGGTAGTGGCTTAGATATGAGGCGTGTGACTCGCGGGGGGTGGCTTAGATATCAGGCGTGTGACTCGCGGGGAAGTGGCGCTCTGGACCTCCATAAGGACGGGTGTTGCGCGGCCGCCGACGGGTCCCTCATAACATTTCTTTCAGCTGTGTTTAAGACGATGTGTCCCCCGGGAGCAGTTCCCTGCCTGATGAAGGGGCCTCTCGCTGGCTGTCGCGCCGTCACAAGAACAAACTCCCCCTCGAAGAACAGCCTGTGTGTGTGTGTGTGTGTGTGTGTGTGTGTCTTTACAACCACCGCGACGAGTGGAATCATCCTGGTCTTGCCTTAAGTGCCCTTACTTAAGGGCTTTCGAAGCCTTCGGTAACTTTGCCTACCTGTGTGAGACCAGCTCTTACCCATCTCTTTTTTTGTGAGTGATATACGTTTGGGAATCTACGACTTATATATGTCTTTCTTTGTGCTTTCTTTGTCCCGTCCCTCGTCTATGTTGAAACAAGGAGATGAACACGAGCACAATATTCATAGTGGGGATGAACCAGCCCATTGGACTTGGAACCTGAGTTCGAATACCGTACTTACGAAGTCGAGGATTCTCTTCGCCTGTTTTTAACTGCTCTGTGCGTTATTCACTTGTCTGTAGGTCTTCTCAGATTAACCCACTTCGATCCTCCTCCTCATCTCTGCTTCGTGGCGCAATAGAGTTCATACCGTAGCTCGCCTCCTCGTTTGTTTAATGGCGATGTGTCGAACTTTGCATTTATAAGTATAGCAATGCATTTGCCATCTGTGAACCCGATGCAACTTTTAGCTTGCAGCTACAGACGTGCACTTCCTGTCTATGTTTCGTTTCCCAGCTTAGCGTCTCCTGCAAAAAAAAAATCCTCGATATCTTACAGCGAAGTAAGTCCGTAATCAACGCTGTCATTATATTCCACGAGGAGGGAACAGCATCTCACCATTCCGCGACGTCTGGACTGTGTTGACCGTTAATTACCTCTCTCTGTTTATGGCCAGTCGACCAATCACCTAATCATCGATATACGATATTGTCTAGACTGTGTGAATCACGTTTTTACTCGTGGTCTCTGTTGTGGGGACTCAAATCGAAGGTTTTCTGAGAACCGAGTTGAACGACAGCTCTTTAGGGTTTCATCATACGCGCTGGCCAAAATGTATAAACAAAGCAGATTTGTCAGAACTCGAACGCATCTGTCCGGAAATCGTTCTACGAACTGCTCGGTGGTGATCCTTTTTAAAATGATTTACGATCATGTCTCGACTTTATGAAAATTTACCATCCTGAACTTGGCACATATCATACAAGCTTGGCATATATACCACATCTTTATGGTAATGATCAATTGATTCCGGTATTTCATAGCAGAGCTTGATTAATATTACTCAGTGCCACCTCAAGCTACTAAGAAAGACATCCAAGATGTTTGAATAATGGACTCGCCTCTGAAGACAGTAGGAACATTTAAGACCTAGCTAAGGGCTCAGTTTCATATCCTCGTTTTCGAAAGTAAAGAAAATGAATTCGTCTACTACCAGAAAAAGGAAACCAAAATCTTCGTTCTTCACGTAGTCTACTCTGGATGTGGATAACAGCAGTGCCTTGTGAACACGACCAACCCCTCCCCCACACACACGCTGCCTCTTAGGACGACATAAAGATCCATTTGAGCAAGGCAGTGTGTGTGTGTGTGTGTGTGTGTGTGTGTGTGTGTGTGCGTGTGGGAGGCGCCCCACAGCACGCTACAATATACCCCGCATGCCCGACTTACCCCCTGGGGAGGAACGAGATGTGTAACGTGTTATTCTTATTCTCTTCATCCAAGAGCACTGGAGGAGGAGTAGGAGGAGGAGGAGGAGGAGAGTAATGGGCTGCTCGCGCTCGTCCCTTCGAGCGTATATGTATATATAAACGTCTCGTTAACTTGAATTAATCTACCGAATTGTTCTGGGATGCGGCTTAGTGCAATTCACTTGAGTGCGTTGCTTGGCTGTATCATCGACAGACTCAAAAACATAATCACTTGACTGTTGACTGAAGCGTTGTGTTGGGAACGTCAGTTGATTCACGAGTAATGTGCAATGGAGTATAACAGTTTCACTTCAAGTACCTTGTGAGGATTTCTCGCTGGTGCATCTTCCGAGAGTCATATTGAGCCAGTGTTCATTTTCCCTTGTAGTGACAAAATATGTAAGATCTCTTCGTCTTGTTCCCACATCTATTCCATGCACGTAGGGGGGACCCCCAAGCCTAAAGGTAGATATGACACGAAATCCCAAATGAGGAATAGTCACTTTAGCGTCGTAAGAACTGATACGAGATACTCCAATATAACGAGAATAGGATAAATATGTGAGTGGGATCAAGAAGGTGATGAAGAGCCGGTCTCAAGGATGAGATGAGGAGGAGATGGTGGTGGGGAGAGACGTATGAGACGCATTGTGGAGTGAAGGTAAGCACGGAGGTGGGTGGATAAAGACTAACTATATTATCAGAAGCTGAAGGTCAAAGGATGAAGAGGAGGAGGAGGAGGAGGGGGAGGAGGAGGGGAGAGATGGACTGATCTAGTGAACGAATATCGAAAGAAATAAGGTCACGTCGAATGACCTGACCAGAGGTGCAAAGTGTCGACTGTGCACAAACGGGGAAACGTTCTCTAAATAAAACTGGCACCTGAAACAGCGAAGCAAGTCCTATGGATTTGAAGCTTAGCTGCGCATGGTACGTTAGTCCTCTTTTCTTATGGGATGGATGATGGGATCAGAGAAATTCATTTCCAGTTTACTCATTCATTCTGATCAGTTCACTAGGTACTGCTCAGTGGATTCTCGAAAGCTGCCAACGTTGGGCTATAGACCCGTGACCCCTGAGTGTTCTTAAGTGGCAAGAAATATCTGCTTAGGTGAACAAAACGAGGATGAAAAGTAGGTTACGGAAGGAAGTGTGGCGAAACCAAAGGAGGAGGTGTTGATCAAGACGTGTGGACGAGTTGGCCAGTGCTGTGAGCGATCTAACAAAGCGTTTAGGAAAGACTGTTTACGTACGCAGAGGGGGTGAAAGGCTGTTTAAGTACGCAGAGGAGGTGAAAGACTGTTTACGTACGTAGAGGAGGTGAAAGGCTGTTTACGTACGTAGAGGAGGTGTAAGGCTGTTTACGTACGCAGAGGAGGTGAAAGGCTGTTTACGTACGTAGAGGAGATGAAAAACTGTTTACGTACGTAGGGGAGGTGAAAGACTGTTTACGTACGTAGAGGAGGTGAAAGGCCGTTTACGTACGTAAAGGAGGTGAAAGACTGTTTACGTACGTAGAGGAGAAGGAGGACAATGGACGATGAGGACAGATTAATCCAGGTGTCACCATTAATGTCTCCCAGACTTGTAATCTTACAGGCAAACTCCCACATCCAGGTCAGACACATTTAAGTAACTTTAAACAAAATACTGGCGTAGGTTTTACTTGAGTTCAAAGGAACATATCTCGTTGTACACGCCCCTTTATAAGTCAGGCGTAAAGAAGATTAGACAAGTTAATATGGCGATAAGAGAAGATTATATAGGTTAATCTGATGATACAGAACAGATTATGTAAGCTAGTCATACGTCAAGAAACATCTGTAATCCCATTCTTTTCTTGTCAACAGAAGCGTCCTTCCATCACCTCAATCCATTAATCCACTAAAACATCCACTAAACATGCAAAATGTTTTCTCAACGAAGGATGGACCATCCTCCCGGATGATTTTCGAGCCGAACTCAATGGTTTTCTACATATAATGTTACCTGATCTGTTCGGGCTCCGCTTGCCCTCGTGTTCCCAAGGGAGAGCCATGTACCACACCGACTAGACCAAGATAAAAAAAAAGTGTCGGAAACACGTGACCAAAAGGGGATTTTTACGGCTGGACGAGTCAACGTTGTGGGTTGGATACATGACCCGCACGGCATTGCCAAGGCTGCCCAGCTGGGGACCAGGATGAACACCTAGGATCTAGAGTTTGACAGTGGGCTTTGGAATCTAAACCATTGCTTAAGACACGGCATGCACGTATGTATGTATGTATGCATACATATATGTATGTATGTATGTATGTATGTATGTATGTATGTATGTATGTATGTATGTATGTATGCATGTATGTATGTATGTATGTATGTATGTATGTATGTATGTATGTATGTATGTATGTATGTATGTATGTATGCATGTATGTATGTATGTACTTATGTATGTATGTATGTATGTATGGATATATGCACATATGTATGTATGTATGTATATATGCATATATGTATGTATGTATGCATGTATGTATGCATGTATGTATGTATGTATGTATGTATGTATGTATGTATGTACGTATACTGATATGTTTTAACAGCTACGATCTGCTGAATAATCATTTACGCCCAAATATGTGTATAACCTACGAATCGTTCTGCTTTTCAAGTATTTTGATTTGTCTTTCCACCTCGTCTTCCCTGCTACCGCAGGGGTGCTAACCTCTGGTGTCCTCTCTCAATAACGTCTCTATATCTATTTCCTCAACCTTCCGGTCTTTGTTGATTCATACCTTGATTTCAGTCCTATGAACGGATCCTCTCTCTCTCTCTCTCTCTCTCTCTCTCTCTCTCTCTCTCTCTCTCTCTCTCTCTCTCTCTCTCTCTTTCACACACATGACAAGAAGAGGTCACTCTGACTTGTTTCCTGCGTATTTTTTTACAATGTCTTCCTGCCAGTGAGACCTTACGTCATTATTTTGTGGAGAAACTGCAAGAAAAAGTGGCAATTAAACTTGTCTATTACAAAACCCTCGGGAAAAAGAAGGGATGAAAGAGGATGAAGAGCAGGAGGAGGAGGCAAAGGAGGCAGAGGAGGAGGAGGAGGAGGAAAGAAAAAGAGGAGGAGGAGTGGAAGGAGGGGATGGAGGAGGAGGAGGAGGAGGAGGAGGAAAGAAAAAGAGGAGGAGGAGTGGAAGGTGGTGGCTAATGGGAGTTAATGAGAGTACACCGGTACGACAGATGAAACAAGACTTAATGGAATAAGACGAGATTATCAGCTGGAGGACAGCAAGACTAACGCAATGGTCCCGTCTAATGAGAGGAAGACGGAATGATACAGCAGGAAACGTGAGGAGGGGGGATGTGGGGAAGAGGTGGTGGCGGAGGGTGGGAAGGAGCGAGGGCAGTGAGGAGGTGGGAGGAGGGAGTGGGCGGCGGGGTAAGGAGAACTGGCAGGACGTGTCTGAGTTCCAGCCGCAAGTCCACATGGATACTTTTTGCTCATTTAAACTTAAGGGGGAAAATGTGGAGCTGAGGAGCCATGTGCACCATCTGCGCTGTGGGAGTCGGAGAGGAGGAGGGAGCGGGGTTGGTTCTCTTGAGAACCGCCAACGAGAGGAGAGAGAAAAAAGAAAATGAATATTGACGTTCAAACAGAAAATATTGGCTAAAGATCTGAGATAATGATACGAATTATTGACCCAAATAGGGACAGTGGAGGCCATGATACCGACACCATAACCCACAGACACATGATGATGATGATGACATAAATACAATGACTCGGAGATGAATAGCATGTGTCTCCCCCGCGCAATGAACACCATCGGTGTCACTGAGCTCAGCTGAGGAGGACCTTAGCCTGCAAAGTCCTTCCAGTGGATTAGGGACGTTATGGGTTTTCACTGGTATCTAAATCACTGTTACGCGAAGACGATGGGTTTGTTGACCAATAAGATATGTAACATGGTAGATGTACCCATGGACTAGTCTATAAAATTTTTTTTTCATGTTATATACAATGTGTTCGTCAACTCCTGTGTTAGCGAGATAGCGCCAGGAAAAGACGAAGTAATGGACTTATTCTCTCAAATCCATTCTCTATCTGTCATGTATAATGCACCAAACCTAGAGCCTTTTATCTACAACCAGCTCCACAGATACTTCCGTGGTTTTCTCCGAATGCTTCATACGCCCCGGTTCAGCCCAGTGACAGCATATCGTTCCCTGTAAACCACATCTCTCCAATCCTCTCTATCCCTTGCACGGCTCGCACCCTCCTGTATGCACAGGCCCCGCGCCTTCTAAGCGTTTTTCTCTCCATCCTTCTACCTCCTCCTTAGTTTCCCTCCTTTCCTTTGATCCTTCCACTTCTGACATGTATATCCTATTAGTCTTCCTCTCCTCACTCATCCTCTCCATAAGTCCATACCATTTCAGCTCACCCTCTTCAGCTTCTTCGTACATATTCATCTTGCCATCACACCTCTCTATTACACCATCAATTCTAATTCGATCAAGCCTCTTAACACCATACATACAGTCCTCAAGTATTTGATTTCCAGTAGGCTCACCCTATCATTTACATTTTCGTCTTAGGCCAACGCCTCGTACCCTTCAACACAGAAAAGACTAGCGACCAAGACGTCGAACATACCTATCTTTGCCCTTAGGGACAGTGAACCGTCTTTAACCCAAGACCTTTGCCTCCTCACCCCACCCTTTGGCTTACTTCAGCTCCCATGGATCAATTCGCTGCCATGTATATATATAATGCTCTACATCCTCCAAGTTCTTCCTTTTTAACTTGTAATTGAAATTAGGAGTCCAGTCTCACAAAAAAAAAAAAAAAACAGAATGAAATAAAATAAAAATGAAAATAAAAAACATCCCAAATCCAAAGGAGTTTTAAATTACCCTGCTACTGGAAGGAGCGCACCCCTTGGCTGCACGAACTTTTCGAAAAGGTCTTGTGTAACGACAGGCGTCTTGTCACAGAAAGTGGTCATGAGGTAATAATAAACAAATTATAGGAAAGATTCCCTCTCACTCTGCATATCTATATATCTACTCAAGTGTGTCGAGTGTGGCTATACCATTAAATGTTGGCCCATGTGGGGTGGTGAGTGAAGTTATTAAACTAACTGCTTCTATTCATATATTATTCGGAAGTTCCCCCCTCCATCCCTTCCTGGGGTGAACGAAGCAGAAATGACTTCCTGATTATTATTAATCCTCACCCGAGAGAGAGAGAGAGAGAGAGAGAGAGAGAGAGAGAGAGAGAGAGAGAGAGAGAGACTCTCTCTCTCTCTTTCTCTCTCTCTCTCTCTCTCAGCTGAATGTCAATGTTTACCTCCGGCGGAAGGCAAACTAAGGGTCAAGTCATCACGACACACTCGCTAACAACTCGAACCTCGCTTGGTACGCTCCCGCCGCTGCTCTTAACCTCGCTTAATAAAGTCGTTATTTCTGGCGACTCGTCATTCTAAACCATACAGTCCCCAGATAATGAACACTAAACAGTTTTATGCCGGGGGCAGAGCGTCAAGATGACAGCTTTCACTAATGATGACGCGACTCGTTAGCGTTTTTAGGGTGTCCGAAGAGCTGATGAATGGGGGCGGCCTGTGTGGATGCATAGCAGACGATCCTTGCACGGGGGTTTGGGACACGCTCCCTCCTCCTGTCAGCACCAAGCTGGTAACTGTAGCCTGACTGTGCTCAAGATCATACCACGAGAGGGAGTTGTCCCCGGTGGGCACGAAGATGCTTCTGTGATATCCAGCCCTCATTGCTATCATCCTCACTTTCAGGTTATACCCTCGTCACTTATGACTATATAGGTGTAGCCTCGCATCACAGATGATCTTTTAAGGTTTTCAAGAGCGATTAGATGAGTATGGGATTCTCTATGTTCCTACTCTCGCATTACTGACGTCTACGTAAGCTCGAAGTGGAACATTGTGCCTGAACTCCCGGTTGAGTCTAGATGATGTGGTGAAGGAAGTATCAAGATATGGCTATAGGTAGGTCATCTTCACATGCTACTGTCGCTGAGGTGGGAATGCAAGTTGGTTAAACGCGATACACAACTAGATTTCTTCCCTTATCAAAAGCCATGTGAGGATGGTCTGCCCATGGCTGCATTATTCTTATTCTTGTCTAAAGACTTTTTTAGCATCTGCATCCCCACATTTTTCATGTTTTTTTTTCATTATCTGTTTAATTTTTTTAACATATACATCACACCTCGCTACAGAAGAAAAAAAATAGAAAAGATAAGCAAATTAGAGGAAAAAGAGGCAACTTTATCTTTCTCAAGTGACCTCCACCCGTTCGCCTTCCCCGGCTGACCACCAACCAGCTCGGCTTGACCGGCTGACCACCCATCCGGTCGCCAGTGAAAAATCTCGCAGCCACTCACAACTATGGAGTTGTGGCAAAGCGACGGCATACCATATCTCCTTGATACAAGCTGTTAATTTGTGCTTGAATCCTTTTCAGATAATAAAGCGTCGTTGAGATATCTGATGGTAATATAAAGAAGACAGGGGACAATTTTTGTAGGTTTAGCAAAGTCTGATGAGGTATCTTAGCAAAAGGCTTCCAGCCATTTTTTTCTTTTTTGCTAGCATATTTGTATTACGTCTATGTAATGTTTTGACCATCCTTACATACAGAGTCTGTCGATTTTGTGATATATTCTGGAGTAACAACATTTCCTTCCATCAGGGTGACCTGACATTTGAGCAATATGATGATGTACCATCTTCCAGCAGTAGCAGTAGCAGCAACAGCAGCAGCAGCAGCAGTAGCAGTAGCAGTAATCCGCTACACACCAGAGTTAGCAAGAATGTACTCGCGTTGTTGTCAGTATTTATAATCTACGCTAAGTCCAGCGTCAGGTAAGTTCTACTTTCATCATCATATACCACAAAGGGTTTATGACAACAGCCTCTTTCATCTGCACTCATACTCGCCACCACTCATATCTATAAGCTTTCATATTCACTGGTACTCATATACTCATATTCATGAGTACTCCTAACCCCCACAATTTCCATCGCTGAGCTTATGTGTCGAGGCTGCGTGACGGTAGATTGGATAATGACAGCCGAAACAGGGTTTCTGGCGGTCTTCATCAGTCAAAACAGCCGTGTGAGGGTACTCACACCAGTGGTCATTATGATGAAGGTGACAGTGATTGTGGCATGAGTAGAGTCATCATCCCTCGCCCTCGGGCTGCTGCAAGCGTTATCAAAAGCTCTTAGATCACTCGCCCTCGGGGTGGTGCAAGCGCTGGTGCAAGAGTTGCCTAAAGCTCTTAGATCACTCGCCCTCGGGCTGGTGCAAGCGCTGGTGCAAGCATTACCTAAAGCTCTTAGATCACTCGCCCCTCGGGCTGGTGTAAGCGCTTGTGCAAGCGTTGTCTAAAGCTCTTAGAAGGTCCGTAAAGGCTCCTTGAGACCCGGAATGTCAACACCTCTGATGTACCAGGTGTCGGCACACGGGGGCGAGGAACGGTAGATTTATGAGCCGCTGGGAGGCAATAATCCCGCCAGCTGGCGACAGACTTCACACACACGGAGACACCTCTCCTGCCATGCAACCCGCCCTCAACCAGAGGAAAGAAAGTATCTAAAAGCAAAATTTTTAAGGTTATGTTTGAGGTCGTGATTTAAAACTTAAAAAAAAAGTGTTTAGTCTCAATGTACACACTAATAGCAATGAGGTGGAAGGATGGAGTGAAAAAGATTTTGAGTGATCGGGGGCCTGAACATACAGGAGGGTAAAAGGCGTGCAAGGAATAGAGTGAATTGGAACGCTGTGGTATACCGGGGTAGACGTGCTGCCAATGGATTGAACCACGGCATGTGAAGCGTCTGGGGTAAACAATGGAAAGTTTTGTGGGGTCTGGATGTGGAAAGGGAGCTGTGGTTTCGGTGCATTACACATAACAGCTAGAGACTGAGTGTGAACGAATGTGGCCTTTTTTTTTTCTTTGTCTTTTCCTGGTCCTATTTCCTGTGTGGTGGGGTAGCGACGAGAGTGGATGAAGGCAGCAAGTATGAATATATACATGTGTATATATGTATGTATAAGTTGATATGTATATGTATGTCTAGGTGCGTGTTAAATATAATTAAATATATGAATAAATGAATAAATATATTATATATATATATATATATATATATATATATATATATATATATATATATATATATATATATATATATATATAATCTGATTTCACGTTTAATTTCACTCCGAGATAATGACGCGTTTGTGTACCAGCTTTATGGGCCGTTCAACGTTTTCATACGAGGCTTATGGCTCGTGAAACGTTTTTGTACGAGACTTATGGCTCGTGAAACGTTTTCCCCAAATACACACAGTGTTCATGCACAGTCAGACTCACATCTGGGCTCGATGACATGTTTTAACTTTGGGGTCCTTCCCGATCAAAGGCACTGGACACGCCCGTAGCTGTAATATATTGTCTTATTAACATATTCAAAATGTACTCCTCTGAAATCTACTTCACAGCGAGCATACCATCATTATGCAAATGACATCATATTAATTATATAACATAAAATGTCCGTCATCCTTCTCATCTCTGATTCCCTCGCATATGTCATTCAATTTTTAGCACCAATCTCCTGAAAAATCATTCTCATTACATAACGCAATTCTAAGTGTATATCATGCAAATTATATAACATAAACAGGAGGCATTTTTTTTCTCTCTCTCTGAAAATAATGCCATTAAACTGAACATCTCGTTTATTCAATCATTCTTCCGATGGCAAAACTGTATCCCCCCACGCGTCCAACACTTCTAAACTCAATTTTCATCAATAAAGTTAATTTCGAAAGTTCTACTTTTAAAGTACGAACTAATAGCTTAATCAGCGGTTGAAATGTAATCGAGATGTAATCCGTGGGGAAAAAGTTTTCCCCGAAACAGGTAAAAGGTAATTAATGTTGAGGTTCCAATTTCAGCAAATTAGAGGTGGTAATCTATCTCAAATGTCAGGGCTTGGCTGGCATGACAGCTTATTAGGCAATTACCATTGTGCAACGACTTTTAGGGAAGTGGCAACATACGGACGATGGTTCTCTCATTTACAACAGACGATGCAGAACATTTGGATCGCCGATGGTGAACAGCATGGGAAAAGTTCTTGATAGGTCAGTTGTTCTAAGGATGACACGTGATGACGTTTTAGTGCTCCTAAAGGGGATGTTTCATTAAGGGGTTCGCAGGGCTAGCAGGGAGAGGCATGGAAGAGGGAGCAGTGAGGGAGCGACGGTGCACTCCAGTTCCATCAGGGTAGCGAGTACAATGTGGTTTCAGAGATACTGGAGGAATATGTGGATCAGGTGTTCTGTTTTGGAGAATCTGTGTGAGAGAGACTCAAGAGCAAGAAGCTTCGAAGGGCATATATGGATCTGGAGAAAAAGTATGACAGGGACGACAGAAATGCTTTGTGGAAGGTGGTGCGAATATATATGGCTTGGGAAGATCTATTAGGGGCAGCGAAGAATTCTAATCGAGGGAGTGAGGCATGTGCTCGTGTAGGAAAAGATGAGGTCGAGTGGTGACTGAGAGTCGGTTGGCACGAACAGTGTATCAGATCAGGTAGCAACAGTGGAGCTTCAAGAGAGGTTATATATAAAGTCTGGATCAGATTCTTTTTTCTTTAAGAATCGGTGTATGAAATACTTAGAGAAACTGAGGTATCTGCAGATGACGTAAATGGATCCGGAGAAAATGTATAACGAGGCTGATAAGAGATGTTTGGTGAAAGGTGTTACGAATATTATGGTGTAGGAGGAAAGCTACAGCCTGCCGGAGATGGGGGAAGGGGACATGAGAGTAAGTCAGTTTGCTGTTTGCTGATGACACGGTGCTAGTGGCAGAGGCGACTGAGAAGCTGCAGAAGCTATTTTTTTGGGTTTGGAAGAGTGCGTGAAAGGAGAAAGTTGAGAGTAAATGCGAATTACAGCAAGGGTATAAAGCAGTGTAGAGAAACATGTTAGTTTGAGTACGAATTTGAATGGAGAGAAGGCGGAGGAGGTGGAATGTCTTAGATATATGGGAGTGGACAGGCCAGCGGATTAAAGCTGAAGTGTGGCATAGGGTAGGTTAAGGGGACTAAGGTCCTAGGCCAATTATAGAGATGTGGAGACAGAGAGAAGTCAATGTCACACTGGGACCCAGTGGCTTGGTGTTGTCTGAATTCCTCTGTATTCCTTAGTATTCTATTTGCATCAATGTATTATGGATACTTGTATGTGACCGTGTGAATACGTTGTACGTATTTATGAACATGACTCTATCTTACAATCACGTGTTTCAATGGGCTGGTTCGCACAGAAATAAAACCTCACTGAATGGACGACACGAAACTTATTCATCATTCATACTGCGCCACTTTACCAGGTCACGCATGGCAATCATCCTCTCAAAATTGCCCACAAATACAGCCACACAATTTATGACATATAACGCACACTTTGCGGCCCTAAATGGGCTCTTTCATTTAAACTAATCGTCCCAGAACCTGGCGCCATATATGAAACTTTCCCCACTACTTTGTGATCAGTCACTTGAATGCGCGTTTTTTCCACACTCTGTAATGCCAGACCCCGGCAGTCCCAGAAGCATATGTGGTATATGGATACACGCACGTATCACGCATTTGGTGTGTACGTCACCCACTCCCTAGTCATTATTTAGCGGGAGTCGTGTCGAACAAACGATTCACCCAGCATGGCAACACAGACCTCGACGAATGATGGACAGCGGCGACAACACACATCCTCAGAAACTATGACACAGCCGCCCAACGTTGTAATATACACCTCGCCATTTGTATCCGGTAATGTTGACGTGTGTTACAGATTCTGGCCTTAGAGACCTTGACTCAGCCGTTGGTAGTAATTCAATCCAGCGATGCAGTTCCTTACGTTCGTTGTCTTGTACTGAATACCCAATCCTTCAGATGTGGTTTGGCGGTCAATCTGTCGATACGAACATACACTTGCAGCCACTCGTCCATTGCTTGATGGAAAAGAGGCATCTACGAGTGAGGCATCTTGGCGCGAGGCTCTCTTCTGTTGCCCAGGCAGAGGTGTTCGCGCTGCAGCAGAGCAGGAGACGAGAAGTGCTCTGCGGAACAGCTCTGCTGCCCTGCCTGGATCCAGCGAGGGATAAGGCATCTCCTCGCTCTTGTATCTGGAGATGTGTTCCAGTCAGGCGACATGCCATAGCCTCTCTCCGAGCGTGTGTCTCAAACTGTGCAAAATCCGATATTGAATGTGTCACAGACGAAGGCTAAAAAGCCAGAGTTCCCCCGGACATCATCGCATGTGGATGACAGGGAGCAAGCAACTCCAACCCACAAGAATGAGTCTATCCAAATCCGTCTTAGGTCCTACTGTTAATCCAGCAGGCAACTCCAGACCCTAAGAGTGAGTCTATCCAAGTGGCATCCGGTTTTAGTCACTATTCTGCTAATCCACTCGCGCAGCGAGTAGATGAAGAGACTTCGTGTGTGGTTAATCCATGGTCGTTGGACTGACCACAACGGAAGTCATGTGTAAGTGAAGCATTGTAGTAAAAAGAAGCCATGGAAATTGCTGCAAGTTCGTGTGTCATGGATACGAAGGGTGGAGCGGAGAGGCTGCTCTGTACGTCATTCGTGTGTGCGTTTGTCCTTGCGTGTGCCTGGCTACTTGGGTAAAATTATTTGGGTCTTAACGCCTTATTCAACATCCGTCTATCCTTCTATTTCTTGTTATGTGAGCTGCCGCCGCCGCTTCGTTCGTACGCTGTGCGTGGTGCGTCCCTTGAATGAATGACAATATTTTCTTTTTTTAATTTGACATAACATTTGAAGTGCCCCGGGAACTTGTCACTGTCTGTGATGATAATATGTACCTACGTAACATGTGAGATTAATGATGATTAACAGTACGTACCTACGTAACATGCATGATTAATAATGATTAACAATACGTACCTACGTAACATGTATGATTAATAATGATTAACAATACGTACCTACGTAACATGTATGATTCATGATGATTAACAGTACGTACCTACGTAACATGTATAATTAATAATGATTAACAATACGTACCTACGAAACGTGTATGATTAATAATGATTAACACAATACGTCAGACAACTGATGTGTTTGGCTGTTCACTTGTCCATTACAGTCTACATCAATGAATAATAACGATCCATCACAACCCTAGTATACATACATATACAACCTTGATACTGGATACCATGAAGCAAATCACTAGAGAACGATATTGCTATACAGATATTCCGTCAAAAAAAGGATAAAAAAAAAAATATATGCAAGCCCTGAAGAAAAAAATATCATCAAGTTTTGCTTGTAGAAAATAAAAAAAAAAAGCAATACAAAATACCAGTCCGGCTTTAGGGTGGGTTGGGGTGGGGTGGAATTTTATATAATGCAAAGGTTGTAAAATATATCTAGATATTTTTTTTCCCCCTGTGCATCACTGAGAGGGGAAACACGGCGTGGGGATTGGCCTTGCAAACACGTAACCACAGTTGACGTAGCCACAATTGAGGGCAAACGACCATTACCACCTTCTCTCGTTTTCTATCCTCTAAGTTCACTAGTAAAACACTGGCTCTCAAGAGAAAACGATGCATAGTTCACCAAACTTACCTGCCTGACGGGCCTGCACGACCTTAAAGTATCAGTTTCGGGGCCCCCACGCACTGACGAGCGCCTGAAAGAGAATGGTATGGCCGTGGTCAGAGAACACTGAGAGTAAATGATAATAGCTTCATTAATCAACTTACGTAAGTAGTGATCATAGTATCAACACAAGTGATGATATCGACACAACTTTTTTTGGGGGGAATGATATACTGTACGAATGAAAGACAATGGTTCTGTAAATGGCGAGGACTAGACAGTGGCTGTGTGTGGTGTAAACTGATGATGATGATGGAAGGAGCAAGTAGCGGTGGTGAGGGGTGTGTGGTGTGTGGTGTGTGGTGATCCTTGGAGTGTACACATTGTCGAATTACTTCCACATTAATTCATCTCTTCAGGATAAAACCTTAACCCTGTTTCATATATTCGTAGTTCTTCATCTTAAGCTACTCCTCCTCCTTCCTTGCCATAGTTCGTTATCTATGTACGAATTCTGTACAAGGATTCCTTTATTTTTTTTCAATGATAAATTCTTATAATCCCTACCTCACCATGCTTGTTCAGGTCGAGGAAGAACTTGAATAGAAGTCGTTTATTTCCTGTCCATCTTGATGAACGCCACAGTCAATACAAACCACAACTTTAGCTCCCACTTCTAAAAGGGGTACTACATTAGCATAAGCTAAGATTTACGTAGATTCCATCCTACTTCTTAGCTACTAAATGGCACATTTACACCAACAGACGACTGATGTATTACTAATACCGTGAGCTTTCGTTAATCCATTACACGTTATGTAGACAAGAGATGATGATCATGGTTTCCCTGAGTGATTAAAAGACCAGGAAAAAAAGATAATCACCATACACAAAGTCTGATTATCTCAAGATTATCGAGAGAGTAATGTGATTAATGTGTGTGTGTGACTTTACAAGCATATCGTCTGCTTCCTCTGTCTCTCGAGATAGATAGATAGATAGATAGATAGAGAGAGAGAGAGAGAGAGAGAGAGAGAGAGAGAGAGAGAGAGAGAGAGAGAGAGAGAGAGAGAGAGAGACACCCGCCATCATATAATCACGCAAGACATCACATTTTGGTCTCAGGAACTCGAGGTTTCTGACGTTCAGTTTATGATCGCCACAGGGCGAGTGTGGCAGACTGGCTCAGCACTGCTCAAGGAGACGATCTCTCTCTCTCTCTCTCTCTCTCTCTCTCTCTCTCTCTCTCTCTCTCTCTCTCTCTCTCTCTCTCATCCTGTAGAGGTGGCAGCCTCAGTCACCCACCGTCCGTCACTCTGATGGCAGCTACCGTCACCCACCGTCACATTTAAAAAAGCCTTCCCCTCCTTCCCCATGTAGGCCTTTGCGTCACAAACACCGTCACGCAGGTGACACCATCGAAGAAAGAAATGCCATCTTTCTCAGGAAATCACGTCACAATTAATTACCGGGAGTCGCATTGTCATAAATCAACCAGAAGGTGATCCATCACCGCCGCTAAGACCGACCCCAAACCAAGAAATACGAGTCAAAATGACGACGCCAAGCCACAGGTAACCACAGTCCTGGACGGCCCTTTCTCCTCCTCCTCCTCCTCCTCCTCCTCCTCCTCCTCCTCTTCCTCCTTCTCTTCCTCCTCTTCTTGGCGGTGTGGTGGAACTTGAGGGGGTAGATATTTCTTCTCTTAGCTTGGAGGAAAATGGGAGGGAAGCATGTCCATGGAACTCTAGAGGAACTCCGATGGCCTGTAGGGAAAAATGAGATGGAAGGATGATAATGGAACTGTAGAGGAATTTCGTTATATATGGTGGTGAATCCACCGGGTCGTCAAAGGAACAATTAGAATTCAAGTTACCCCAGCTTCGTAAATGTAATAGCTCTTACGAATGACGTGGAGGAATCGAAGAGATCAAGAAGACTTTATGACTCTATTTTTCCTTCCACTTTTTTCATTTTCCCTCTACACTTCTCTGCCTATGTTTCTTAACGATGTGTGTCTGTCTGAATACTTGATCCCCTTTTCTCTATATCCTTAGATTAACTGTGATCATCTACCGTCGCTGAGTTAGGTCATTTCATATCTTTCAGTATCTTTTCATCGCTCATTTATCTAACCTCTCCATAGAAAGTTTCCCTGTTTTTACATATATATATATATATATATATATATATATATATATATATATATATATATATATATATATATATATATCTATATATATCTATATATATATATATATATATATATATATATATATATATATATATATATACATATATATCAGCTTTAACTATCACAATATACGTATATATCAGCTTTGCCTATCACTATATACATGTATACTCATCTCTTTCAACATCTCTTCATATGTCACCTTTTCAAATCTCTGTACTCTTGTATTTTGCAAATTTCTATGACCTATCTATACGTGCCTCACATCATGTGAGTCTTTACAACCCTCCACCTGCAAACCATTTTATCTCCTCTTCTGTTCATTAATACAATCATCGCCTTGATGAGACGCGTTCCCGAGAGAGATAATAAATGAATGAGAAAAAAAATAAAAGGATCTCATTCATCCACGAACCCCATAGCTATATCATGCAAGTTCCTCCTTCTAAAACACCTCCCTAGGAAAGATTATATTAATCAGCCTTTACTCAAACACTGAGCCGCTAGGATTATATTAATCAATCTTTACTTAAACACTGCACTGCTAGGAAGGTTTATATTAATCAATCTTCACTCAAACACTGAGCTGCTAGGAAAGATTATATTAATCAGCCATTACTCAAACACTGCGCTGCGAGGAAAGATTATATTAATCAATCATTACTCAACGCTGCGCTGCTAGTAAAAAGATTATACTAATCAGCCATTACTCAAACAATGCGCTGCTAGTAAAAAGATTATATCAATCAGCCTTTACTCAAACACTGCGCTGCTAGGAAAGATTATATTAATCAGCCCAAACACTGAGCTACTAGGATAGATTATATTCATCAACCTTTACTCAAACACTGCGCTGTTAGGAAAGATTATATTAATCAGCATTGACTCAAACGCTGCGCTGCTAGGAAATGTTATATTAATCAATCTTTACTCAAACGCTGCGCTGCTAGGAAAGGGACTAATCGAAGAATAGATATGAACCATCTATTCCTGGGCCTTCAACTTATTTCACTGACACGTTCACCTGTCGCTTGTGCTGCTGGGGGAGAGAGAGAGAGAGAGAGAGAGAGAGAGAGAGAGAGAGAGAGAGAGAGAGAGAGAGAGAGAGAGAGAGAGAGAGAGAGTTCGACTGATATTCATCTTGACTCTAAAGCAAATAGGAAAGCCAAAAAATTTCCGTTGTGGCGAGAGAGAGAGAGAGAGAGAGAGAGAGAGAGAGAGAGAGAGAGAGAGAGAGAGAGAGAGAGAGAGAGAGAGAGAGAGAGAGAGAGAGCCGCGTTTCGTCTCCGTTTTAGCAAGCCAGGCGGGGGAGAAGAAAAAAAAAGAGAAAGAAGAGAGAAAAAAGAAAGTCATTCACATTCACGGACGTCAGTAACATATACAAGATGGGAAGACGTTCCGAATGAATGAAACTTTATGAATAACGTAACGTCATTTGACACCAATTACAGCCACCGAAGTGTATTTCCATCCTTCGTGGTTATTCATTCGAACTTGGAGAGAAAAAATTATGAGAAAAATTTTTACAGATGATTCTGAGATATTTGTTGTTTACATGTATAGTTCACCTTACATGTAAACAGGTAAACAGTCCTATGTTTGTGACAGTGTTTACTTGGTGGAATCAACCCTCGTTCCTCCATTCGTCCACTGAGTCATCAATTACAGTGGTGAAGTATACATCACAGTTAACACCAGGTATACATAGCACTTCAACAGCAGGCTTGGTTTAACACGGCACCACATCAGCTGGCTTGGTTCAACACGGCACCACATCAGCTGGCTTGGTTCAACACGGCAGTACCCTATCACGTGGTCTACCCATCACACCTACCGTTCACAAGTACCCATCATCATCATCATCATCATCATCATTATCATCATCATCATCATCATCATCATCATCATCCCTCTATTGCTCACCACTGACTGTAAGATCCGGCTTAATGCTGGCTTCTGTGGTAGAGGAAATGTCAACTTAACTTACATCAAACAGATTTGAAATATATATATATATATATATATATATATATATATATATATATATATATATATATATATATATATATATTTATTTATTTATCTATTTATTCATTATGCTTTGTCGCTGTCTCCCGCGTTAGCGAGGTAGCGCAAGGAAACAGACGAAAGAATGGCCCAACCCACCCACATACACATGTATACACATACACGTCCACACACGCAAATATACATACCTATACATCTCAACGTATACATATATATACACACACAGACATACACATATATACACATGTACATAATTCATACTGTCTGCCTTCATTCACTCCCATCGCCACCTCGCCACACATGAAATAACAACCCCCCTCCCCCCTCATGTGTGCGAGGCAGCGCTAGGAAGACAACAAAGGCTCCATTCGTTCACACTCAGTCTCTAGCTGTCATGTAATAATGCACCGAAACCACAGCTCCCTTTCCACATCCAGGCCCCACACAACTTTCCATGGTTTACCCCAGACGCTTCACATGCCCTGGTTCAATCCATTGACAGCACGACGACCCCGGTATACCACATCGTTCCAATTCACTCTATTCCTTGCACGCCTTTCACCCTCCTGCATGTTCAGGCCCCGATCACTCAAAATCTTTTTTTTTTGATAACTGTTTCTTCCCTTAAACTTTGAAGCTTTGGAAACTCAGTACCCTCTCTTGTCTTCCCCAGTAACTGCGACCTGACACATTTCCTGAAACACATTTTTCACTTCTACCACCATTCGTCAATACTTTCCCTTCTCTGTTCTTTCTCCCTTTCATTAACCTCTGTATATTCCAATTAGGGGCCCGGCCTTGATGTGGACCTTAGTCCCGTGACTGGGGCCTCCACCGTAAAAAGGAGAAAAGGATGAGAAAAGGGGGACAGAGGATACTGAAAATAAGGGGAGAAGAAATACAGTTCCAAAACGGCAAACCGGAGCGAGTGAGCAAACAGTGAGAAGACATTGTATAAACAGAGAAGACCGAGAAAGCGAATGGTTATTCACAGTCGACGTATATCAAGTTAGTGAAAACCAGCATCATCCTACGTCTTCCCCAGCATCATCCTACGTCCTCCCCAGCATCATCCTACGTCCTCCCCAGCATCATCCTACGTCCTCCCCAGTATCATCCTATATCCCCCCAGCATCATTCTACGTCCCACCCAGCATCATCCTCCATCCTCCCCAGCATCATTCTACGTCCTCCCCAGCATCATCCTACGTCCTCCCCAGCATCATTCTATATTCTCCCATCCTCCATCCTCCCCAGCATCATCCTACGTCCTCCCCAGCTCATACAAGTGCCTTAAAGTAGACGAGGGTACGAAAGAGTAATCTCCACTTCATCGACCACATCCACCCTTTACCCCCTCCCTCATCCACCTCACCCACCCACCTCACTTTACACCAGATTAATGGATCCCAGGACGATCAGCAGCCTACCACACCACACCATGCATGCCCCCCCAACCCGTGACGTTAACCCAGGATGAACAAGGACGTCATCACTCTCTGCCACTCGAATACGAAATCAACTTGATGGGGGGTTCTCAAAGAGCGTTAAGCTCGCTCTGGCCCAGACATTCTTCGAAAAGTTTTCCCCATTTCTTTTCCCCATTCTATTGATGGACATGTCCACGTCATGATGACCCGACATGACCTGACCTTCCCCCCCCCCCTGGTGACCCAACCATGAGCGATGTGTGATGACCCGTTGTTTGATGGTGGTTGTTGTCAATGGCCAAAAAAAAAAATGGACATGGATGACCCTTGTGGTCCAACCATTTGTTACATTGTTACATTGTTAGATCTTATCATGTTATGACTGGCAGTCATTAACGTACACTCGCTAGTCACATATCTCTTATCGCTATCGTTATCTTGCTGTCTTTTCTGTATCGGGCACTCCGTCTCCCACTATCCAGTAGGGTGGTCCATGCTGGCGAGGGTGCAACCCTGTCTTTAGACAGCTCCAGATATTCTCTCTCTCTCTCTCTCTCTCTCTCTCTCTCTCTCTCTCTCTCTCTCTCTCTCTCTCTCTCTCTCTCTCTCTCTCTCTCTCTCTCTCAACTTCTTCACATTCGCTTTCCAGGTCATTCTTCTTACATATAGCCTTCCCCCGCTATCTCTCTCTCTCTCTCTCTCTCTCTCTCTCTCTCTCTCTCTCTCTCTCTCTCTCTCTCTCTCTCAACTTCTTCACATTCGCTTTCTAGGTCATTCTTCTTACATCTATCCTTTCTTCCCCTCCCCCCCCCCCTCTCTCTCTCTCTCTCTCTCTCTCTCTCTCTCTCTCTCTCTCTCTCTCTCTCTCTCATCATGTTATTTTCTCATTCTTCCTCGTCTCCCGGGTTCTCTTTTTTAGTCCCCCCGGGATCCCATCGCCTCTCAACCTATCCGGTTATTCCCTTTATCATCCCATTTTATCATCTCGTAGTTTCTCACATCATGTACCTACTACCGATTCCTTCAGTCTCGAGCTCCTTCATGTCGTCTTTGCCTCTCTCCCTCCCTCCTTCCTTCGTCGTCAACCTCGACCTACTACCTCCCGTCTCAGAGTGTGTGTGTGTGTGTGTGTGTGTGTGTGTGTCGTCTTTCCCTCCCTCCTTCCCTCCCTCCTTCGTCTTCAACCTCGACCTACTACCTCCCGTCTTAGGGTGTGTGGTGTGTGGTGTGTGTGTGTGTGTGTGTGTGCGCCGTGCTCGCCCCTCGTCGTCTGCAGACATAGGCAGGAAAAAAAATTATACAAAGTAATGGACCTTTCTACACGTAGCCACCACCACGAAGCTCTCGAGGTTCAAGGGTGTAATATCCGTGAGGCTTACAGTACTCCAGGTGACAGTGAGAGGTAGTGAGGAGATCTCCTGGGTGATGGGTGGCTGGTGATGGGTGGTTGGTGATGGGTGGCTGGTGATGGGTGGCTGGTGATGGGTGGCTGGTGATGGGTGGTTGGTGATGGGTGGTTGGTGATGGGTGGTTGGTGATGGGTGGCTGGTGATGGGTGGTTGGTGATGGGTGGCTGGTGATGGGTGGTTGGTGATGGGTGGTTGGTGATGGGTGGCTGGTGATGGGTGGTTGGTGATGGGTGGTTGGTGATGGGTGGTTGGTGATGGGTGGCTGGTGATGGGTGGCTGGTGATGGGTGGTTGGTGATGGGTGGCTGGTGATGGGTGGTTGGTGATGGGTGGCTGGTGATGGGTGGCTGGTGATGGGTGGCTGGTGATGGGTGGTTGGTGATGGGTGGTTGGTGATGGGTGGCTGGTGATGGGTGGCTGGTGATGGGTGGTTGGTGATGAGTGGTTGGTGATGGGTGGTTGGTGATGGGTGGCTGGTGATGGGTGGTTGGTGATGGGTGGTTGGTGATGGGTGGTTGGTGATGGGTGGCTGGTGATGGGTGGTTGGTGATGGGTGGTTGGTGATGGGTGGCTGGTGATGGGTGGTTGGTGATGGGTGGCTGGTGATGGGTGGCTGGTGATGGGTGGTTGGTGATGGGTGGTTGGTGATGGGTGGCTGGTGATGGGTGGCTGGTGATGGGTGGTTGGTGATGGGTGGTTGGTGATGGGTGGCTGGTGATGGGTGGTTGGTGATGGGTGGCTGGTGATGGGTGGTTGGTGACGCCGCTACCGGTGCTTAGGTGCATTAATCCCCCCCCCTCCCCCCATTCATTATCTCCGGGCGGGAAGAGAGTGGGTAGAGCGAGGACGGAGTTCGTGAAGTTCGAGACTTGGCGGTAGAGATGCGGAGAGAGAGAGAGAGAGAGAGAGAGAGAGAGAGAGAGAGAGAGAGAGAGAGAGAGAGAGAGAGAGAGAGAGAGAGAGAGAGAGAGAGAGAGAGAGAGAGAGTCTCTGAGGAGAATGGGTTATCACGAAGACGAAGAAGAAAAATGAGAGATGAAAGGGATGGACGTGAGAGAGTTAGAGAGAGAGAGAGAGAGAGAGAGAGAGAGAGAGAGAGAGAGAGAGAGAGAGAGAGAGAGAGAGAGAGAGAGAGAGAGAGAGAGAGAGAGAGAGAGAAGAAGAAGAAGAAGCAGGAGGAGGATAGATATATATGTATGAGAACAGAGAAAGAGTTCTAAAAAGAAACGATGAAAGAACAAAGATGAGGGAAGAGAGAGAGAGAGAGAGAGAGAGAGAGAGAGAGAGAGAGAGAGAGAGAGAGAGAGAGAGAGAGAGAGAGAGAGTCCATCACGGCAAATGACTGACATAAACAGTGGGCAATGACTCCTCTTGACTCCACTAACTTCCTTCACTCCTGACCACGACATCAGAATCCACCACCACTAGCTTCCCCTTCTGACACCACCACACCACAGCTCACTCTCACTCGCTCCCCTTCTGACACCACCACGCCACAGCTCACCATCACTAGCATCCCCTTTTGACACCACCACACCACAGCTCACTCTCACTAGCTTCCCCTTCTGACACCACCACACCACAGCTCACTCTCACTCGCTCCCCTTTTGACACCACCACACCACAGCTCACTCTCACTAGCTTCCCCTTCTGACACCACCACACCACAGCTCACCATCACTAGCTTCCCCTTCTGACACCACCAAACCACAGCTCACCACCACTAGTTCCCCTTCTATAGCTTCCCCTTCTGCCATCACCACGCCACAGCTCACTAGCTCCCATTCTGACCACCATGCCAGTAGTCCCCCCCCCCCACCGCCCCCTATTCCACCTCTTCGCTGCGAGAGCAGAGAAAGAGAAGAATCATGACGGTCAGTCCTCATATGGCTGGTCTCCACACAGAAGCTATGGGAAGCAACGTCCATACGCGTCCTGCAGGAACAGGCCACAGGACCTTAGAACTCTTGCGGGCGGCTCACGAGAGCACTGACGAAAATGATCCCAGTAGGGAAAGAGAGGGAAAGCAACATTACCGAGGATAAAGAGAGATGACTGAAGAGAGGTGGTGGATGGAGAAGGTGTACAATAAGGCGAAAAGGCATTTGATTCCATTCTGGTTAGGGGACAAGTCGAAGAGCCGTCCCAAATAGGACTCCACACCTGGGTATTATGATAAGGTCCCTAAAGATATGAGATAGTTCGTGAGATATATGACTCCGGCGTCTATATAACAGATGTGAATAACACACATCTTGGGTTTCGTATGCACTGGGTTATATAAATATAGTAAACAGAGTACACGAGAACGTAAGATATAAAACCTATGCAGGAAAACCAGCAAATAAAGTCAGGCTTTTGAGAGAGAGAGAGAGAGAGAGAGAGAGAGAGAGAGAGAGAGAGAGAGAGAGAGAGAGAGAGAGAGAGAGAGAGAGAGAGAGAGAGAGCTCTGGGTGGGGTGAGTGAAGATGTTATAAACATTTCGTCTGCTCCTGGGGCGCATCCTGGGCGCTGCGTGTAGGATGAACCTATAGGTAAACACATCAAAACATAAGCATGAAGACCCAGGTTTGTGTCGGAGGCTCCAGATTTCATATACACATCAACAACACATTCATTCAGCTGTCAGCTTCGCCAGCACATTTTCTCAGCTGGCTGTCAGCCTCACCAATACATATTTTCTCAGCTGTCAGCCTCACCAACACACATTTTCTCAGCTGTCAGCCTCACCAATACATATACCTCACTAAGACGCTTAATCAGCTGTCCTATCAGAGACACATTCCATCAGCTGTCGACCTCACCAACACGTATCATCAGCTGCTAGCCTCACCGACACATAAGCTGTCAACTTCACCATCATATATACGTTACTACTAAGACCTGTCATCAGCTGTCAACTTTACCACTAAGACCTGTCATCAGCTGTCATCTCATCCACACATATATACGCCATCATCACCCTCTATCAGCTGTCGACCACACCACCACCGAGCTTCACCAGCTGTTGGCCTCATCCACCGAGACTTGCGCAACCTCCAACACCACCTCCTCTCCCTTCGCCACCAGCTGTTGGCCTCATCCAACGGAACTTGCGCAACCTCCAACACCACCTCCTCTCCCTTCGCCACACGAAGATTCTTTTTGATATACGGGCACCCAAGTCGCGAGCATTACCCATTCTGACGCCTTTAGTGATGCCCGTCCGTCCTACAGCCACGAGCCACCAGGCAGGCGCCCTGGTGTATAAGGGACCCAACGCCATCAGGCAGAGCCGCGTCCCAAGACAACAGAGTCTTTGATTATAAAAGGCCGAATGCTCCTCGCGGTACGTAAAGACAAGAGGATCTGATCACCTAAGGACCTTCACATGGTAACGTAACGAGGAATGTAATCCACTTAAGAAGTGTGTGACTCGGGGCTTCTTGCCGCCGCTCCTGGTGTGGAAAACTGAAAGGTGGTGATGGCAATAGTCGCAGACCCCAGGAGACGCGCCTCCCCGCTGGAGGAGGAGGGAGGGGAAGGAACGAGGAGGAGGAGGAGGATGGTGATGATGATGATGGTGAGGAGGAGGAGGAGGAGGGATGGGGGGGGAAGATATGTGATGGTAGTGGTATGGAGGAGGAGGAGGAGGAGGAGGAGGAGGAGGAGGAGGAGGAGGAGGAGGAGGAGAGTAATGATGTTGATGAGGAGGAACATGATGGTGATGAGTGGGAGGAAGAGAAACACGATGGTGATGGGAGCCAGACAGAGGCGTGTGAGGTTGATGGTGGCATGGAAGAAGAAGGAGGAAGGTGATAAGGGCAACGAGGAAGATGCTGGTAGCGAGGACGATCATAATGATGGCGAGGAGGAGAAAGATGACAATGATGAGAAAAGGATGGGGGGAAAAGTACGTAATTAATGATGCTAATAAGACGGAGGAAGAGGGAGTAATGGATAAGGATGTATCGATGATAAGGGTGCTGGACGGTTAATGATGATGGTAATTAGGGGGAGGTGGATGCAGGTGAGAAGGGTAATGACAGGGCACCGTTCACGAGGGGGGGGGGATGTTAATGGGTGGAGGATGACGGTGCTATCACACGTAATCACAGCTCTGATGACGATGATGAAGACGACGGTGAGGTGGAGAAGCGAAATGAAGATGAGGAAATGGAAGATAATGATCCTAAAACAGATGATAAGGACGGAAGTAAGGAAGAAAAGGAAGGAAGAGGAGGAGAGAGGATGGAGAGACGAAGTCAGGAGAGACAGAAGGACGAATAAGGGAACTAAACGGAGGTACGTGAAGTGGCAGGAGGTGGTAAGGAAGTGGTCCTAGAAGGAGCGTGTCTCCTCTACCTTCCCACAAGGGATGGACACATGGAAGCCGCAGCCACGGCCGGCTCCTCCAGGATCCTACGAACGATGGAGTAACGTGAGAAGCGACGTGAGGGAAGCTTATGAAGGAGTTTGTGATAATCTTAAAGACAGAACGACTTTCCCCCCACATCCCCAGACATACCCCACACACGCCACACCCATCCTCTGCTTAAATACGCTTCCCCACACCTAACTTCCCACACACACACACACACACACACACACACACATACACACACACACAAGCCACCTTATCTTACGCAAACACTCCTTTCTTACAAACACACACACACACACACACACACACACACACACACACACACACACACACACATCTCATCTCATCTCTCTCTTACACATTCTATCTCCCCTTACCAACTAAATACATAGTCCCCCACCTCCTTCTACATTAGCACCCCTTTCAGTCATATCCTCACACATACCTCTTCATTCCTGTTCAGACCCCACCCACTCCTGCACAAGCACTCACCCACTCACTTTTCGGTCAGATACCCTATCCACTGCTATACAAGCACTCACCCACTCACCTTTCAGTCAGATAACTCACCCACTGCTATACAAGCACTCACCCACTCACCTTTTCAGTCAGATAACTCACCCACTGCTATACAAACACCCACCCACTCACCTTTCAGTCAGATAACTCACCCACTGCTATACAAGCACTCACCCACTCACCTTTCAGTCAGATACCCCACCCACTGCTATACAAGCACTCACCCACTCACCTTTCAGTTAGATACCCCACCCACTGCTATACAAGCACTCACCCACTCACCACCAGCTCAAACAACCAAACCCCCTCTCGTCCCTTAAGAGTTTACGACTTCACCTTGTGCAGACAACCAAGAGGCAACACACAACACACTGCTGGCTATGCCCTCTGATTTTTCAAGCAGTTCACTTCCCCTTTAATGAAAGTTACCTCGACGGTGAGCAATCAAGCCTTTAAAGGCAGTTATAATTTTCTTTTTTTTTCCATACTAGTTATAGTGTAAGAATGGAGATAAATGTAGTTATCTCTGTACCAAATGATCAAGCAGAAATGTTCCCCACTTCCAGCTCACCTCTGCAATATCACTAATTGTAGCTGTAATCCTAGTTCACACACACACACACACACACACACACACACACACACACACACACAACACACACACACAGAACACACACACAGAGCAACTAGCATCATCATGATGAAAACTGAACAATTCTTACAAAAGATGCAGGGATGGAAGAGCCGGCGGCCGTAAAATGAAATGAAGCGAGAAACTTGTTAGAAAAAGATGTAAAGAAATACGTACGTACGAGATTGTGAACGTGGACAAGATACAGAAGTTTAAGAAGTTTAAGAAGTTATAACAGAGAGAGAGAGAGAGTTCAAGAGATGCCCCCCCCCCCCCTCCCCTCCCCCGTGTAAAATTTCCACCTCTTACTGTACAAATAGGTAATCATAAATAGGTAATTACAGATTGCTTGGGGGGGGGGGGCATCTTTTCTCCAAGATGTTGCTTGCATAATTTTGTACTGTGTTACTCTTACGTAATCCCAAGGAAAGGATGGAAGACGTATGACCCATAACATCAGCCATGATATACAAGTGTCCTGTGGAGTAGAAAAGGAAGCAGATATTCGACCACTTCAGCGAGACCTCGTGAGAGGCAAGACCTTGGTCGCAAGTGTCCATTTCCCGATGAGAGGGAGCGCCTGGACCCGATCACTGAACCAGACAAGAACATGATGGATCCCTGGACGCAGGCACTGGAGGGACTAGAAGCTGGTGGCATTACAAGGATCCAGGAGATGGGAAGTTGTTGACACGGAAAGTTGCTCGCCAGACGAGGCACTGGAGGTGGACTTGCGAAGAAGTGGATCTTGGGGATAAGAAACTTTCGTGAGCGCGAGAGCGTCGTGGTTTGGAAGTTTCCAGGCCATTTGTCTGGAAGATGCTCTATGATGAAAACAATCATGATTGATCTTCGCCGGGGTCAGCGAATGAAGAAGGTGGACATTCTGGTATAATGGGAGGAAGAGAGGGGGGGCTTCACTGGGCTCAACTGTAGATGTGTCTTGGTGCTGGAAGATGGAACTGTGTGAGCCACCCGACCTTCTTCTCTCAGACCTGCTGAGGACTGAAGATTGTCATGGTCAAGTTAATTGGACAGGCATACGGAGTACTGGACTGATTTTATACGAGTATGTTCTCAAGACTGATACCAGTTCCTAGGCTGCTCGACTCCTTGTTTGGTTCATGGTGTTCGGGAAGATGGACAGGCACGTTAACGCTTCGTGGTTTATCAACTCGCCCTTCATACTGGTCACAACACGGCAGTAATACCATGGTATACGAGTATGGGTATAGATATGGAATTCATACATCGTCGCAGATATGAACACCTTGATATCCAGACAACAAAACATCCCCATTAAAG